>NW_025747784.1:12500-30000 GCF_021184085.1 Oncorhynchus gorbuscha | reverse complement strand
AGTCAGTGTCCTCTCTCCAACCTCTCCCCCTAACATCAATCTAACCCAGTCAGTGTCCTCTCTCCAACCTCTCCTCCCCTAACATCAATCTAACCCAGTCAGTGTCCTCTCTCCAACCTCTCCTCCCCTAACATCAATCTAACCCAGTCAGTGTCCTCTCTCCAACCTCTCCTCCCCCTAACATCAATCTAACCCAGTCAGTGTCCTCTCTCCAACCTCTCCTCCCCTAACATCAATCTAACCCAGTCAGTGTCCTCTCTCCAACCTCTCCCCCTAACATCAATCTAACCCAGTCAGTGTCCTCTCTCCAACCTCTCCCCCTAACATCAATCTAACCCAGTCAGTGTCCTCTCTCCAACCTCTCCCCCTAACATCAATCTAACCCAGTCAGTGTCCTCTCTCCAACCTCTCCTCCACTTACATCAATCTAACCCAGTCAGTGTCCTCTCTCCAACCTCTCCTCCCCCTAACATCAATCTAACCCAGTCAGTGTCCTCTCTCCAACCTCTCCCCCTAACATCAATCTAACCCAGTCAGTGTCCTCTCTCCAACCTCTCCCCCTAACATCAATCTAACCCAGTCAGTGTCCTCTCTCCAACCTCTCCCCTAACATCAATCTAACCCAGTCAGTGTCCTCTCTCCAACCTCTCCCTAACATCAATCTAACCCAGTCAGTGTCCTCTCTCCAACCTCTCCTCCCCCTAACATCAATCTAACCCAGTCAGTGTCCTCTCTCCAACCTCTCCTCCCCCTAACATCAATCTAACCCAGTCAGTGTCCTCTCTCCAACCTCTCACCCTAACATCAATCTAACCCAGTCAGTGTCCTCTCTCCAACCTCTCCTCCCCCTAACATCAATCTAACCCAGTCAGTGTCCTCTCTCCATCCTCTCCCCCTAACATCAATCTAACCCAGTCAGTGTCCTCTCTCCAACCTCTCCCCCTAACATCAATCTAACCCAGTCAGTGTCCTCTCTCCAACCTCTCCCCCTAACATCAATCACTGTGTACTCCCCCCAACCCAAACCAGCAGCTAGGCAACTCCACACTCCAGCCCTGTCCAGTCCAACCTCTTGCCCCGTCCTCGGGCCAGTCCAACATTTTGCTCTCTCGGTCCAGTCCAACATTTTGCTCTCTCGGTCCAGTCCAACATTTTGCTCTCTCGGTCCAGTCCAACATTTTGCTCTCTCGGTCCAGTCCAACATTTTGCTCTCTCGGTCCAGTCCAACATTTTGCTCTCTCGGTCCAGTCCAACATTTTGCTCTCTCGGTCCAGTCCAACATTTTGCTCTCTCAGTCCAGTCCAACATTTTGCTCTCTCAGTCCAGTCCAACCCAGTTCACCTGCCTGTCATATTCATATTGAACAGCCCACACAGCAAGCATCAGGCCGCCATCTGATGGTGAAGGACCCGCATACTGACCCCAGCCGAGCCTGGCCCGCGAGCCGACACTGACCCCAGCCGAGCCTGGCCCGCGAGCCGACACTGACCCCAGCCGAGCCTGGACCACACTGACCCCAGCCGAGCCTGGCCCGCGAGCCTGGCCCACACTGACCCCAGCCGAGCCTGGCCCGCGAGCCGACACTGACCCCAGCCGAGCCTGGACCACACTGACCCCAGCCGAGCCTGGCCCGCGAGCCTGGCCCACACTGACCCCAGCCAAGCCTGGTCCACACTGACCCGATGGATGTTTACCACCCCCATCACACTGTAAAGACATCAGGAACACAGCAGACGGCTATAAAGTGTCATCACTCGTTGGCACAAACACTCTGCCCCCCCCTCAAACACTCAAACTGCCCCCCCCCTCAAACACCCCCCCCCCCCCTCAAAACTCTGCCCCCTCGTTAGAGAGAATCAACGGCGCTAATTTACTGATAAGGACGGACTGAAACCTGACACTACAGACTGGTGTGTGTGTGTGTGTGTGTGTGTGTGTGTGTGTGTGTGTGTGTGTGTGTGTGTGTGTGTGTGTGTGTGTGTGTGTGTGTGTGTGTGTGTGTGTGTGTGTGTGTGTGTGTGTAGGGTTGCAGAGGACAATGAACTTCAGAGGGAACAAACACACTGAAAAAGGTCAGAAACCTGACTTCTTAATTCAGGCCAATTAAAATCCCGGACCTCAACCTTAGATCAACAAACCTCAAGGTTTTACAGCACAGAGCAGCTGCCCGGTTTCCCGCCAAGAACATTCTAGATTCTGCTGACATTGCTCTCACCCACACACACAGAGTTAAAAGCACCAACCACAAAGTCACACACACTCTCTCCATCTATCTATTCATCCTATTTAAAATGCTCATCATTAATGAAAAGGGATGGAGCTCAAAGCAGAAATGAAAGGTGGCTGCTTTCATTGGTTCGTTCAAGGCGAGTGCCCTCACACTCCAGCTAGTTCTGACTGGCTGAGAGAAAAGTGTGTGTGTGTGTGTGTGTGTGTGTGTGTGTGTGTGTGTGTGTGTGTGTGTGTGTGTGTGTGTGTGTGTGTGTGTGTGTGTGTGTGTGTGTGTGTGTGTGTGTGTGTGTGTGTGTGTGTGTGTGTGTGTGTGTGTGTGTGTGTGTGTGTGTGTCAGATAAAAGGATGCCAGGCAGGGTGAGGGTAAACAAGACCGTGGTAATATATAAATGTTTCAGAGGAGGCTGCAGTGTGTTTTACTGCCTACTTGACTGTAGCTCTTCTATCAGCAACACAGCAAATAAAACACACAGAGTTGAGGGGCTGAAAAATTAGGATTTAAAAAAAAATGTTTTGCGGCTTTGATTTCACACCAGATCAGCCTGACTTCACGGTATGCCAGACCCTGGTTTCTTCCACAGGGCACGGTACGCCAGACCCTGGTTTCTTCCATAGGGCACGGTACGCCAGACCCTGGTTTCTTCCACAGGGCACGGTACGCCAGACCCTGATTTCTTCCACAGAGCACGGTACGCCAGACCCTGGTTTCTTCCTCACTTCACGGTACGCCAGACCCTGGGGTTTCTTCCTCACTTCACGGTACGCCAGACCCTGGTTTCTTCCACAGAGCACGGTACGCCAGACCCTGGTTTCTTCCTCACTTCACGGTACGCCAGATCCTGGTTTCTTCCTCACTTCACGGTACGCCAGACCCTGGTTTCTTCCACAGAGCACGGTACGCCAGACCCTGGAAGCTCTGAGAGGTGTGGATGTGCTGACTATCATTAGTGATATTTCCTCTGAGAGGTGTGGGTGGGTGGGTGGGTGAGTGGATGGATGTGCTGACTATCATTAGTGATATTTCCTCTGAGAGGTGTGGGTGGGTGGGTGGGTGAGTGGATGGATGGATGTGCTGACTATCATTAGTGATATTTCCTCTGTGTTGACAGCAGTAACATGACTGACAGGAGTACTCAGTGTGTTGACAGCAGTAACATGGCTGACAGGAGTACTCAGTGTGTTGACAGCAGTGACTTCCCCTGTCCCATAGCTAGTAGTGTTGTTACCATGCCAACACTTCACTAATGATACAGTATACTACTCGGTATGGTGATCCTGGTATGGTTAGTGAAATGTTGGTTCCGTGACAACACTACATGGGATATTAATGCAGTCACCATAGAGCCACATAATTACACCACACTCAAGGACACTACTGTGGAGGACACTTCAACATCAAACCTCCCTTTATCAGACCACACACACAGCGACCAGACCTAACTCAGTTAACGCTTCATCAATATTGAGCCATGCATCTCCCTCAAACCAAAATACAATATTTATTTGGTTAACTTTTTTCGATATGCAGACAGTAATGGCCTGTTAATGGAAACACATTCAGCTTGGGAGATGGGACAATTAGGGAAAGGAGAATTAGGGAAAGGCCCCGCCCGTCAGTCTCCAGGAAAGTGGACTCCAACGCCAGGGGTCCCCGCCCGTGTCCCAACGCCATGCCCCGCCATGCCCCCCGCCCGTCAACGCCATGCCCCCCGTCAACGCCATGCCCCGCCCGTCAGTCCCCAACACCATGCCCCGTCCGTCCATCCCCAACACCATGCCCCGTCCGTCCATCCCCAACACCATGCCCCGTCCGTCCATCCCCAATCCCCACCATGCCCCGTCCGTCCATCCCCAACACCATGCCCCCGTCCATCCCCAACGCCATCCCCGTCCGTCCATCCCCAACACCATGCCCCCCGTCCGTCCCGTCCGTCCATCCCCAACACCATGCCCCGTCCGTCCCATGCCCCTATCCCCAACACCATGCCCCCGTCCGCCCCGTCTATCCCCAACACCATGCCCCCGTCCGTCTATCCCCAACACCATGCCCCGTCCGTCTATCCCCAACACCATGCCCCGTCCGTCTATCCCCAACACCATGCCCCGTCCGTCTATCCCCAACACCATGCCCCGTCCGTCTATCCCCAACACCATGCCCCGTCCGTCTATCCCCAACACCATGCCCCGTCCGTCTATCCCCAACACCATGCCCCGTCCGTCTATCCCCAACACCATGCCCCGTCCGTCTATCCCCAACCCACACAAATCCCCAACACATCTGAGCCCCGTAATCTGATTTATTCCCCGTTTGCCCTTCTTTGCTCCCAGTCGGCTCTTTCTGCTCCATCAAACAGGATAATATGGCGGATGCTAAATGGCCTGTCTGAGATCTTCAAATCGACTTTAAAAAAAACATGTTTTTTCTTCCCGCGTTCATACTAAATAAAAGAAAAGCAAATGGCCCCCGATTGACAAATTCATTTGGTATTTATCAGAGCAGTCCCTGATGAAAAGGGGGAATAGGCTCGTGTGGTATTTATCAGAGCAGTCCCTAATGAAAAGGGGGAATAGGCTCGTGTGGTATTTATCAGAGCAGTCCCTGATGAAAAGGGGAATAGGCTCGTGTGGTATTTATCAGAGCAGTCCCTAATGAAAAGGGGAATAGGCTCGTGTGGTATTTATCAGAGCAGTCCCTGATGAAAAGGGGGAATAGGCTCGTGTGGTATTTATCAGAGCAGTCCCTAATGAAAAGGGGAATAGGCTCGTGTGGTATTTATCAGAGCAGTCCCTGATGAAAAGGGGGAATAGGCTCGTGTGGTATTTATCAGAGCAGTCCCTAATGAAAAGGGGAATAGGCTCGTGTGGTATTTATCAGAGCAGTCCCTGATGAAAAGGGGAATAGGCTCGTGTGGTATTTATCAGAGCAGTCCCTGATGAAAAGGGGGAATAGGCTCGTGTGGTATTTATCAGAGCAGTCCCTGATGAAAAGGGGGAATAGGCTCGTGTGGTATTTATCAGAGCAGTCCCTGATGAAAAGGGGGAATAGGCTCGTGTGGTATTTATCAGAGCAGTCCCTGATGAAAAGGGGGAATAGGCTCGTGTGGTATTTATCAGAGCAGTCCCTGATGAAAAGGGGGAATAGGCTCGTGTGG
This sequence comes from Oncorhynchus gorbuscha, assembly GCF_021184085.1. NCBI lineage: Eukaryota > Metazoa > Chordata > Actinopteri > Salmoniformes > Salmonidae > Oncorhynchus > Oncorhynchus gorbuscha. Next base: position 24,616 of record NW_025747784.1, on the reverse strand, counting down.
TATTTATCAGAGCAGTCCCTGATGAAAAGGGGGAATAGGCTCGTGTGGTATTTATCAGAGCAGTCCCTGATGAAAAGGGGGAATAGGCTCGTGTGGTATTTATCAGAGCAGTCCCTAATGAAAAGGGGAATAGGCTCGTGTGGTATTTATCAGAGCAGTCCCTGATGAAAAGGGGGAATAGGCTCGTGTGGTATTTATCAGAGCAGTCCCTGATGAAAAGGGGGAATAGGCTCGTGTGGTATTTATCAGAGCAGTCCCTGATGAAAAGGGGCAATAGGCTCGTGTGGTATTTATCAGAGCAGTCCCTGATGAAAAGGGGAATAGGCTCGTGTGGTATTTATCAGAGCAGTCCCTGATGAAAAGGGGAATAGGCTCGTGTGGTATTTATCAGAGCAGTCCCTGATGAAAAGGGGGAATAGGCTCGTGTGGTATTTATCAGAGCAGTCCCTGATGAAAAGGGGGAATAGGCTCGTGTGGTATTTATCAGAGCAGTCCCTGATGAAAAGGGGGAATAGGCTCGAGTGTGTGTTACTATCATTGTGGATTTACGGTACCCACAAGGATAGTAAACACACAAAAACAAGAAAGATTATCCCTCATGGGGACATTTCCCCACGAGGACAAAAAGGCTATTGTAAAGCTTTGGGGTTCGGTTTAGGGTCAGGAGTTATAGAAAATAGGAATTTGAATGGAAAAACATTTTAGGTCCCCCCAAGGATAGTTAAAACGTGTGTGTGAGTCTAGACAGGCAGTATTCATCTTAACGAGTACTATGCTCTCAGGTCAACATCTTCACCCACTCATTAACATGGATAAGTAAATAAACTACTCAGTCAGTGGGACATCTTTTAGAAAGAAAAAAACTGATCTGGAAAGGAGCAGAGAGAGACAGACAGAGAGAGAGACAGAGAGACAGAGAGAGAGACAGAGAGAGAGACAGAGAGAGAGACCGAGAGAGAGACAGACAGAGAGACAGACAGAGAGACAGACAGAGAGACAGACAGAGAGACAGACAGAGAGACAGACAGACAGACAGAGAGACAGACAGAGAGACAGACAGAGAGACCGAGAGACAGACAGAGAGACAGACAGAGAGACAGACAGAGAGAGAGACAGAGAGAGAGACAGAGAGCGAGACAGAGAGAGAGACAGAGAGAGAGACAGAGAGAGAGACAGAGAGCCTTGCAAAGTCATTTTCCAATCTGGTCTCTCGTTCTCACTTGCCCTTCCAAAACAAGTCCATTACCGTTGTCATTCTCCCCGCCCATTGACAACGGCCTCGTCTCTCCTTTGTGCCACCAGAGTAAAACACTTGATTTTCCCTTTTCATTCACATTGAAGATAAATAATAACTCTACCCTTTCCTCTCAAGGCCGCCTGCTGTTGTGGAGTCCTGACAGCCCTGCGTGCATCCAAAATGGCCCCATTACCATTTTAGGGGCTCTGGGTCACAGTAATGAACAATAACAAGGAATACTATTCGTTGGCTGCACATTTTTAAAAAATCACAATATTGTTTTGAAACATTACTTTCAGGACTGATGCCTCTACTGAGCATTTTACTCAATGAATTGGCAGAAATGGGCGCTGATGATGATGATGATGTGGTCCTTCTGTAGCTCAGTTGGTAGAGCATGGCGCTTGTAACGCCAGGGTAGTGGGTTCGATCCCCGGGACCACCCATACGTAGAATGTATGCACACATGACTGTAAGTCGCTTTGGATAAAAGCGTCTGCTAAATGGCATATATTATGATGATTTCATCAAATCCATTAACAGTGTCTTTGGAAATACAAAAATCACATTTCTAAAAGTAGGTAAATATACTGCATGGTCAAAAATATGTGGTCTGTGGCTGTTTTTCATGGTTCAGGCTCCGGCCACTTAGTTCCAGCGAAGGGACAGCATACCATGACATTCTAGATGATTCCGTGCTTCCAAACTTTGTGGCAACAGTTTGTGGAAGGGCCTTTCCTGTTTCGTATTCAAACCCTAACCCCTTTACCTCTACTCAGCATCTTCATGTGTCATCACCGTGGAATTAAATGATCCTCATTCGATCCCACAACTCTCGAGGAGATCTCAAACGCTACTTGTTGGTCTGTCTGATGTTGTGGTCTACCCAGGAGTCGACCTCAGAGTATAACAGGTCAGACACGCCGAGGTGTGACCGTGGAGCTGGAGGAGAGCGAGAGAGACGGAGCTGAAATTCAACGTGTCCCTCATATCATACATCAGCTGAGGTAATACCTAATACCAGGAGGGGTCGCTTGGCTGGTTCAATCCCATCTCCTATCCTATCCAATCCCCCCCTACAACCACACTACCAGGAAATAAATTCAATCTTGGCGACCCGTGGCTCAGCACGGCCCACGCCAGAGCTCCGGGGGGATTATTAAGGGGAGGTCGAAGGTGACCGTGTCTGGCAGCTACACACACAGAAACTTTATAAAATGGCCCCGGAGCCGCAACTGCCTGGTCCTGATAGTCACCAGATTCAGCATAACTGCCTGGTCCTGATAGTCACCAGATTCAGCATAACTGCCTGGTCCTGATAGTCACCAGATTCAGCATAACTGCCTGGTCCTGATAGTCACCAGATTCAGCATAACTGCCTGGTCCTGATAGTCACCAGATTCAGCATAACTGCCTGGTCCTGATAGTCACCAGATTCAGCATAACTGCCTGGTCCTGATAGTCACCAGATTCAGCATAACTGCCTGGTCCTGATAGTCACCAGATTCAGCACAGCCGGACACCCACACAGAGATACAGACATGACAAACACATGAAAGCAGGCACACACACACACACTACAGTACCTATAGAAAGTCTTCAACCCCATGAACTCCATCCACATCGTGTTGCATTACAAAGTGGGAATTGAAATAAATTACATTTTTGGTCATTGATCAACACAAAATACTCCAGAATGTCAAAGTGTAAACAACTAGTTTTTCTTTTTTACTAAATTGATTTTTTAAAAATCTATATCTAAAAAAAAAAAAAAAATACAAGTTGCATCAGTATTCACCCTCTGTGTTTAGTCAAGCCGACATTATTTCAGAAGATCGGTTGGTTTTAACCGTCCTCCCGAGTGGTTCCGTGGTCTAAGGCTCTGCATCACAGTGTTGCTGTGCCACTAGAAATTCTGGGTTTGAGTCCAGGCTCTGTTGCAGCCGACCGTGACCGGGAGACCCATGGGGCGGCTCAGAACTGGCCCCGCGTCGACCGGGTTTGGGGAGGGTTCGGCAGGCAGGGATGTCCTTGACCAATCGCACACTAGGGACTCCTGTGGTGGGCTGGGCGCAGTGACATGGTCACCAGGTGTACGGTGTTTCCTCCGACACATTGGTGCTTCTGGGTTAAGTGGGCATTGTGTCAAGAAGCAGTGCAGCTTGGTTGGGTTGTGTTTCAGAGGACACATGGCTCTCGGCCTTCGCCTCTCCTGAGTCCGTACAGGAGTTGCAGCTATGAGACAAGACTGTAACTACCAATTGGATACCACAAAATTGGAGAGAAAAAATAAAGTATTAACCAATCACATTACAGTATAGGGCCGTAATAGGGTCTGAGAAACCTTCAGCCCAGTCCTTTACAGAGACACCTTCAGCCCAGTCGTTTACAGAGACAGCTCTATCTCATCCAGTCAGGAAAATGATCCTTCGTTACATTGCTACATTCTCCTGTCCAGGTCAGTAAACACTACCAGCAGAATGAGAAGGAGGAGAATGGGGGCGTTCAAGTGAAACGTACATAACAATCTACAGGCAGCCTTGCTACCTACCAGAGGACAACACTGTGGAGAAAGTCACGTTTACTCTGGAGGGAGAGGAGATGTGAGGAGGAGAGGAGATGTGAGGAGGAGAGGAGATGTGAGGAGGAGAGGAGATGTGAGGAGGAGAGGAGATGGGGGGGGAGAGGAGTTGGGAGGGGGAGAGGAGATGGGAGGGGGAGAGGAGATGGGAGGGGAGAGGAGATGGGAGGGGGAGAGGAGATGGGAGGGGGAGAGGAGATGGGAGGGGAGAGGAGATGGGAGGGGGAGAGGAGAGGAGATGGGAGGAGGAGAGGAGATGGGAGGAGGAGAGGAGATGGGAGGAGGAGAGGAGATGGGAGGAGGAGAGGAGATGGGAGGAGGAGAGGAGATGGGAGGGGGAGAGGAGATGGGAGGGGGAGAGGAGATGGGAGGAGGAGAGGAGATGGGAGGGGGAGAGGAGATGGGAGGGGGAGAGGAGATGGGAGGAGGAGAGGAGATAAGAGACTAGGTGAGAGAGGGAGACAACAGGAGGCCCTTCAATAGGAGGTCCTGATGAGCAGCCATTCTATTACGGGTCTAACTAGATTTACAACTTAAAGCAGGTTGACAGAGGCAACGCAGGTAGCCACTCTGTTGGGTGCTGGATGGCATACCAAATTACACCCTATATAGTACACTACTTTTTAACCAGGGAACATAAGGTTCAGGTCCAAAACTAGTGCACTATGTAGGGAATAGGGTTTCATTTGGGACACCCTCCTGGTCTGGGGAGGAACGTAGGGTCAAGGAGACCAGACCACCCAGGGAAAGAAGCAGGAATCCAGACAGCAGAGCACACAGAGTAGCCAGGGTCAACGAGCTGCTCATCAAACATGGACTCCCACAGAGAGGATATAGACAGAGAGAGAGAGGTGAAGATCACCATTTTCAGATCAGTTGACTTTGTCGGGTGACTCGAGGAGCCTGGAGTCGGACACGGTCTAAGGAACAGCTGCGCTGCAGAATACCAAGTACAGGCAGCGGTCACATGACCAGTCAGATCCAATGGCAGAGGAAGGAGACGGTCTGGTGGTGAAAGGTGGATATCTGGCCCACCAATCAACTCATCCTCAGTTCACCTCCCTCTCAAGGCAGGAAACTGAGGATTGATTAAATGGCTTCTTTCTCTTCACGGCATGGCAGACAAACAGGCCTCCAGGCAGACAGACAGACAGGCCTCCAGGCAGACAGACAGGCCGGCCTCCAGGCAGACAGACAGGCAGGCCTCCAGGCAGACCTCCAGGCAGACAGACAGGCCGGCCTCCAGGCAGACAGACAGGCCGGCCTCCAGGCAGACAGACAGGCCGGCCTCCAGGCAGACAGACAGGCCGGCCTCCAGGCAGACAGACAGGCCGGCCTCCAGGCAGACAGACAGGCCGGCCTCCAGGCAGACAGACAGGCCGGCCTCCAGGCAGACAGACAGACAGGCCGGCCTCCAGGCAGACAGACAAACAGGCCTTTGTGGGTCACTGGTACTTCCTGTGCGGTGGGCCCCTAATACTTAATGTGCTGAGAGCCCCTAATACTTCCTGTGCTGAGAGCCCCTAATACTTCCAGTGCTGTGGGCCCCTAATACTTCCAGTGCTGTGGGCCCCTAATACTTCCAGTGCTGTGGGCCCCGAATACTTCCAGTGCTGTGGGCCCCGAATACTTCCAGTACTGTGGGCCCCTAATACTTCCAGTGCTGTGGGCCACTAATACGTCCAGTGCTGTGGGCCCCTAATACGTCCAGTGCTGTGGGCCCCTAATACTTCCAGTGCTGTGGGCCCCTAATACTTCTAGTGCTGTGGGCCCCTAATACTTCCAGTGCTGTGGGCCCCTAATACTTCCAGTGCTGTGGGCCCCTAATACTTCCAGTGCTGTGGGTCCCTAATACTTCTAGTGCTGTGGGCCCCTAATACTTCCAGTGCTGTGGGCCCCTAATACTTCCAGTGCTGTGGGCCCCTAATACTTCCAGTGCTGTGGGCCCCTAATACTTCCAGTGCTGTGGGTCCCTAATACTTCCAGTGCTGTGGGTCCCTAATACTTCCAGTGCTGTGGGCCCCTAATACTTCCAGTGCTGTGGGCCCCTAATACTTCCAGTGCTGTGGGTCCCTAATACTTCCAGTGCTGTGGGCCCCTAATACTTCCAGTGCTGTGGGCCCCTAATACTTCCAGTGCTGTGGGCCCCTAATACTTCCAGTGCTGTGGGCCCCTAATACTTCCAGTGCTGTGGGCCCCTAATACTTCCAGTGCTGTGGGCCCCTAATACTTCCAGTGCTGTGGGCCCCTAATACTTCCAGTGCTGTGGGCCCCTAATACTTCCAGTGCTGTGGGTCCCTAATACTTCCAGTGCTGTGGGCCCCTAATACTTCCAGTGCTGTGGGTCCCTAATACTTCCAGTGCTGTGGGCCCCTAATACTTCCAGTGCTGTGGGCCCCTAATACTTCCAGTGCTGTGGGCCCCTAATACTTCCAGTGCTGTGGGCCCCTAATACTTCCAGTGCTGTGGGCCCCTAATACTTCCAGTGCTGTGGGCCACTAATACTTCCAGTGCTGTGGGCCACTAATACTTCCAGTGCTGTGGGCCCCTAATACTTCCAGTGCTGTGGGCCCCTAATACTTCCAGTGCTGTGGGCCCCTAATACTTCCAGTGCTGTGGGCCCCTAATACTTCCAGTGCTGTGGGCCCCTAATACTTCCAGTGCTGTGGGCCCCTAATACTTCCAGTGCTGTGGGCCCCTAATACTTCCAGTGCTGTGGGCCCCTAATACTTCCAGTGCTGTGGGCCCCTAATACTTCCAGTGCTGTGGGCCCCTAATACTTCCAGTGCTGTGGGCCCCTAATACTTCCAGTGCTGTGGGCCCCTAATACTTCCAGTGCTGTGGGCCCCTAATACTTCCAGTGCTGTGGGCCCCTAATACTTCCAGTGCTGTGGGCCCCTAATACTTCCAGTGCTGTGGGTCCCTAATACTTCCAGTGCTGTGGGCCTCTTCGCTCTTTTCTGGTGTAAAGATCTGGGTTGGGTATAAGTTTGTGCCTAGAGAAAAGTCTGGGATACAGCCTGGGATACAGTCTGGGATACAGCCTGGGATACAGTCTGGGATACAGTCTGGGATACAGCCTGGGATACAGTCTGGGATACAGTCTGGGATACAGCCTGGGATACAGCCTGGGATACAGCCTGGGATACAGCCTGGGATACAGTCTGGGATACAGCCTGGGATACAGCCTGGGATACAGCCTGGGATACAGTCTGGGATACAGCCTGGGATACAGTCTGGGATACAGGGCTGGGATACAGCCTGGGATACAGCCTGGGATACAGCCTGGGATACAGTCTGGGATACAGCCTGGGATACAGCCTGGGATACAGGGCTGGGATACAGGGCTGGGGTTCAATAGGGCCGAGCTGAGCTGGGCCGAGCTCGGCAAATCCAGGCCACAGCTGTGCGGCTCGCCCTCTCCAACCCGGTCTAATGGCTCTCTCTCTGTGTGATTCCAACGTCTGCTTCATCATTTCACCCCCCCCCCCCCCCACACACACACACACACACACACACAAAAATGCATTCGATGTAGCATTCATGACCAGAGTAAGTTTTACGGCTGTCGTTAAACAGAGTCTTTCATGTTGTCCGAGGGGCAACCTGTGGGGAGGCTGTGATTTGTAACCGTAGCGACCGACAGAGGCTTTAACTGAACCTACCCAGTAGGACCGAGTGGCTGGCTGAGAGCACGTGGCTGAACAGAGGAATATGGTGTTTTAGTCTGTAGCAGCACACTGCTCTGCGTTTCATTAAACTAAAAAGATTTAACCCTTTATTTGTGACCCGCTCAGCTCACTGACAGAACACAGATGTGGATTTCTTTTTTAAAAACGCTCTCCAGCTCTCATATTACAAGGTAGGTTTAAAAACGCTCTCCAGCTCTCATATTACAAGGTAGGTTTAAAAACGCTCTCCAGCTCTCATATTACAAGGTAGGTTTAAAAACGCTCTCCAGCTCTCATATTACAAGGTAGGTTTAAAAACACTCTCCAACTCTCATATTACAAGGTAGGTTTAAAAACACTCTCCAGCTCTCATATTACAAGGTAGGTTTAAAAACACTCTCCAGCTCTCATATTACAAGGTAGGTTTAAAAACGCTCTCCAGCTCTCATATTACAAGGTAGGTTTAAAAACGTTCTCCAGCTCTCATATTACAAGGTAGGTTTAAAAACGCTCTCCAGCTCTCATATTACAAGGTAGGTTTAAAAACGCTCTCCAGCTCTCATATTACAAGGTAGGTTTAAAAACGCTCTCCAGCTCTCATATTACAAGGTAGGTTTAAAAACGCTCTCCAGCTCTCATATTACAAGGTAGGTTTAAAAACGCTCTCCAGCTCTCATATTACAAGGTAGGTTTAAAAACGCTCTCCAGCTCTCATATTACAAGGTAGGTTTAAAAACACTCTCCAACTCTCATATTACAAGGTAGGTTTAAAAACACTCTCCAGCTCTCATATTACAAGGTAGGTTTAAAAACACTCTCCAGCTCTCATATTACAAGGTAGGTTTAAAAACGCTCTCCAGCTCTCATATTACAAGGTAGGTTTAAAAACGCTCTCCAGCTCTCATATTACAAGGTAGGTTTAAAAACACTCTCCAGCTCTCATATTACAAGGTAGGTTTAAAAACACTCTCCAGCTCTCATATTACAAGGTAGGTTTAAAAACACTCTCCAGCTCTCATATTACAAGGTAGGTTTAAAAACACTCTCCAGCTCTCATATTACAAGGTAGGTTTAAAAAAACAAAAGGGCTGGTGGGAGGGGCCACAGCTCTGCAGGTTGTGTGGAGTAGAGAAGGGCTGGTGGGAGGGGCCACAGCTCTGCAGGTTGTGTTTAGTAGAGAAAGGCTGTGGGAGGGGCCACAGCTCTGCAGGTTGTGTGGAGTAGAGAAGGGCTGTGGGAGGGGCCACAGCTCTGCAGGTTGTGTGGAGTAGAGAAGGGCTGTGGGAGGGGCCACAGCTCTGCAGGTTGTGTGGAGTAGAGAAGGGCTGTTGGAGGGGCCACAGCTCTGCAGGTTGTGTGGAGTAGAGAAGGGCTGTGGGAGGGGCCACAGCTCTGCAGGTTGTGTGGAGTAGAGAAGAACTGTGGGAGGGGCCACAGCTCTGCAGGTTGTGTGTAGTAGAGAAGGGCTGTGGGAGGGGCCACAGCTCCGCAGGTTGTGTGTAGTAGAGAAGGGCTGTGCGGAGAAGGGCTGTGCGGAGAAGGGCTGTGCGTAAAAGGGCTGTGCGTAAAAGGGCTGTGCGTAAAAGGGCTGTGCGTAAAAGGGCTGTGCGGAGAAGGGCTGTGCGGAGAAGGGCTGTGCGGAGAAGGGCTGTGCGGAGAAGGGCTGTGCGGAGAAGGGCTGTGCGGAGAAGGGCTGTGCGGAGAAGGGCTGTGCGGAGAAGGGCTGTGAAGAGAAGGGCTGTGTAGAGAAGGGCTGTGTAGAGAAGGGCTGTGTAGAGAAGGGCTGTGTAGAGAAGGGCTGTGTAGAGAAGGGCTGTGTAGAGAAGGGCTGTGTAGAGAAGGGCTGTGTGGAGAAGGGCTGTGTGGAGAAGGGCTGTGTGGAGAAGGGCTGTGTGGAGAAGGGCTGTGTGGAGAAGGGCTGTGTAGAGAAGGGCTGTGTGGAGAAGGGCTGTGTAGAGAAGGGCTGTGTAGAAAAGGGCTCAACATAACAACCCATTTTGAAACGTAAAAAACAACAATCGTATTTAAAAAAAGGAAGGTAGAGGAAGTAGCACTTCCTGTTTCTGGTGGCGATAGTAAACATGCCCTGGTCCTCCAGGTCGAGACAGACAGAGTCCTCCTCCGTCCTGCCCGTCAGAGAAAACGCTCAGCGGTTAGCGCAACGCCGCTAGAAAAGGAAGGACCATTTAATTTCAGCAGCCACTTAGTTCTGGCTCGGGCATTTCTCCATCTCTGCTCGTTCCCTCCATCCCCTCTCCCCCTCTCCTCCGCTCGTTCCCTCCATCTCCTCTCCCCCACTCATTCCCTCCATCTCCATCTCCTCTCCCCCACTCGTTCCCTCCATCTCCATCTCCTCTCCTCTGCTCGTTCTCTCCATCTCCTCTCAGCCTTCATCTCCTCTCCCCCACTCGTTCCCTCCATCTCCTCTCAGCCTTCATCTCCTCTCCCCCACTCGTTCCCTCCATCTCCTCTCAGCCTTCATCTCCTCTCCCCCACTCGTTCCCTCCATCTCCTCTCAGCCCTCATCTCCTCTCCCCCACTCGTTCCCTCCATCTCCTCTCAGCCTTCATCTCCTCTCCCCCACTCGTTCCCTCCATCTCCTCTCAGCCTTCATCTCCTCTCCTCTGCTCGTTCCCTCCATCTCCTCTCCTCTGCTCGTTCCCTCCATCTCCTCTCCTCTGCTCGTTCCCTCCATCTCCTCTCCTCTGCTCGTTCCCTCCATCTCCTCTCCTCTGCTCGTTCCCTCCATCTCCTCTCCTCTGCTCGTTCCCTTCATCTCCTCTCCTCCGCTCGTTCCCTTCATCTCCTCTCCTCTCCTCGTTCCCTCCATCTCCTCTCAGCCTTCATCTCCTCTCCTCTGCTCGTTCCCTTCATCTCCTCTCCTCTCCTCGTTCCCTCCATCTCCTCTCCTCCGCTCGTTCCCTCCATCTCCTCTCAGCCTTCATCTCCTCTCCTCTGCTCGTTCCCTCCATCTCCTCTCCTCTGCTCGTTCCCTCCATCTCCTCTCCTCTGCTCGTTCCCTCCATCTCCTCTCCTCTCCTCGTTCCCTTCATCTCCTCTCCTCCGCTCGTTCCCTCCATCTCCTCTCAGCCTCCATCTCCTCTCCTCTCCTCGTTCCCTTCATCTCCTCTCCTCCGCTCGTTCCCTTCATCTCTGAATCTCCGCCCTCCTGAACTGTGTAAAAAACAACTCCGTCCAGACAGAGTAAGGCTGGCGGATACCGTGATGTACGCACAAACTAACAGTATGGTTATACCAGGAGCTGTGGCATCACACGGAGCGTAGCGTGTGGAGTTAGACAGACACATCGGCGGCCGTACACTGCACACACACAGCATACTCTGCTGTACCCAGCACCACTAGGAGGCTGAGACGGATTCCTATTGGCCGTTGGAGACACGGCGCGTAATGTTGCGTAGCCCCGCCTTTCAGCCACTCACAGCGCATCCCTAAAGCCTCTGTTTTATGAATGAGCGTGAGAATGGATCGTACACACACACACACACACACACACACACTAAAATACTATCCGCTCATAATACACACCCTGCTCACTCAAACTGCCTATTGGAATAAGTCATTAAATGGGGAACTCAGTATCGTCTCAGTCAAATGTCTCACACCTATCAAGATGCTGGGCAGCGTGACATGGAAATAGACCAACGCAAAACTAAACTCTAATCTATTCCAACTCCAACTGTATTCATGTGAATCATCATCATCATAATAATCTGGTTTAATTCAGAACGGCGGTTGGGTTTATTAAGATTTAAAAATGCAACAGTCGACACATCTGTTACCAACAGCTCTAGACTGAGATTCACAACACAGGGTTGTTTTTTTAAACACACATCTTTAAAACTGCTGTGGACCAGCACACATTTAACTGTTAATGCTTTACTGGGAAGCCCTGTGTAAATGCACTACTTTGACCAGGGCCCTTAGGGCTTTACCCATAGGGCTCTGGTCTAAAGAAGTGCACTAACTAGGGAATAGGGTGCTATTTGGGATGCCGCCGTAGTCTAACCAGTATGTAAATCATATCTGCTTTGTGTCCGTGTGCGAGTCGTTACATTGAGAGAGAGAGAGAGAGAGAAAACGCCACGAGAGTAAAGCCCAATCTCTTTCTATGAAGACCGTCCTGCCTGGCTGGCAGAGAGCTGTAGGAGCCAGGCTCAGTCTGTATCTATACTGGGTAAACAGTGCCCTCTATGGGTAGGACCAGGCCCAGTCTGTATCTATACTGGGTAAACAGTGCCCTCTATGGGTAGGACCAGGCCCAGTCTATCTATACTGGGTAAACAGTGCCCTCTATGGGTAGGAGCCAGGCCCAGTCTGTATCTATACTGGGTAAACAGTGCCCTCTATGGGTAGGAGCCAGGCCCAGTCTGTATCTATACTGGGTAAACAGTGCCCTCTATGGGTAGGAGCCAGGCCCAGTCTGTATCTATACTGGGTAAACAGTGCCCTCTATGGGTAGGACCAGGCCCAGTCTGTATCTATACTGGGTAAACAGTGCCCTCTATGGGTAGGACCAGGCCCAGTCTGTATCTATACTGGGTAAACAGTGCCCTCTATGGGTAGGACCAGGCCCAGTCTGTATCTATACTGGGTAAACAGTGCCCTC
>NW_025747784.1:0-7500 GCF_021184085.1 Oncorhynchus gorbuscha | reverse complement strand
CCAGCCTCCCTCTCATCTCTGAGCTGATGAAGTTAGGGGGGAAGAGGAGGGTGGAAGTGGAAATAGAGAGGGGTGGATGGAGGGAGGGGTAAGAGAAGGGTGGAAGTGGAAATAGAGAGAGAGAGGGGTGGATGGAGGGAGGGAGGGGTAAGAGAAGGGTGGAAGTGGAAATAGAGAGAGAGAGGGGTGGATGGAGGGAGGGAGGGAAGAGGAGGGTGGAAGTAGAGATAGAGAGAGGGAGAGGGGTGGATGGAGGGAGAGAGGGAGGGAGGGAGGGAAGAGGAGGGTGGAAGTAGAGATAGAGAGAGAGGGGTGGATGGAGGGAGAGAGGGAGGGGTAAGAGGAGGATGGAAGTGGAGATAGCGTGAGAGGGATTGAGGGAGGGAGAGAGGGAGATTGAGGGGTAAGAGAAAGAGGAGGAGAGAGGGGTGGATGGAGGGGGGGGGTGAGAAAGTGGCAATGTCACACCCTGTTACCTGCCATTGGTCAGAGTGACTCAACCAAGCCCCCAGGATAGCTAGTGTGTGTGTGTGTGTGTGTGTGTGTGTGTGTGTGTGTGTGTGTGTGTGTGTGTGTGTGTGTGTGTGTGTGTGTGTGTGTGTGTGTGTGTGTGTGTGTGTGTGTGTGTGTGTGAGGTGTCATGGCACAGCCTACAGAGAAACCATCTAAAGCACTTGGTGTAAAACCACCTCCAGTTCACTTCACACATCAAATTTCACAGAGCTTTGGTATCGCTTTTATTATTGTGTCTGTACCCCAGAACCAGACCCCAGACCGGAGAACCAGAACCCAGACCGGAGAACCAGACCCCAGAACCAGACCCCAGCCCGGAGAACCAGACCCCAGCACCAGACCCCAGCCCGGAGAACCAGACCCCAGCCCCCAGCACCAGACCCCAGACTGTAGAACCGGACCCCAGACCCAGCCCGGAGAACCAGACCCCAGACTGTAGAACCGGACCCCAGACCCAGCCCGGAGAACCAGACCCCAGACTGTAGAACCGGACCCCAGACCCAGCCCAGAGAACCAGACCCCAGACCCAGCCAGGAGAACCAGACCCCAGACCCAGCCCGGAGAACCGGACCAGACACAGAGCCAGTCAATACCATACATTTTTTAAATGTAACCTCCATTTAACTAGGCAAGTCAGTTAAGAACAAATTCCTATTTATAATGACGGCCAAACCTGGACGACGCTGGGCCAATTGAGCGCCACTCTACGGGACTCCCAATCACGGCCCGTTGTGATACAGCCTGGAATCGAACCAGGGTGTCTGTAGTGAGGCCTCAGGCACTGAGATGCAGTGCCTTAGACATTAGCCATGACTAACATCACTATACGTTGCCTTACAAATGGTCCCGCCAGTCCGTATGTAGTGCACTACTGTTGACCTACGACCTACTAATCTCAGACGGTCACCTCACGGTCATTATCATGTTTCATACAGCACTACTGTTGACCTACGACCTACTAATCTCAGACGGTCACCTCACGGTCATTATCATGTTTCATACAGCACTACTGTTGACCTACGACCTACTAATCTCAGACGGTCACCTCACGGTCATTATCATGTTTCATACAGCACTACTGTTGACCTACGACCTACTAATCTCAGACGGTCACCTCACGGTCATTATCATGTTTCATAAAGCACTACTGTTGACCTACGACCTACTAATCTCAGACAGTCACCTCACGGTCATTATCATGTTTCATACAGCACTACTGTTGACCTACGACCTGGTCACCTCACGGTCATTATCATGTTTCATACAGCACTACTGTTGACCTACGACCTACTAATTTCAGACAGTCACCTCACGGTCATTATCATGTTTCATACAGCACTACTGTTGACCTACGACCTACTAATCTCAGACGGTCACCTCACGGTCATTATCATGTTTCATACAGCACTACTGTTGACCTACGACCTACTAATTTCAGACAGTCACCTCACGGTCATTATCATGTTTCATACAGCACTACTGTTGACCTACGACCTGGTCACCTCACGGTCATTATCATGTTTCATACAGCACTACTGTTGACCTACGACCTGGTCACCTCACGGTCATTATCATGTTTCATACAGCACTACTGTTGACCTACGACCTGGTCACCTCACGGTCATTATCATGTTTCATACAGCACTACTGTTGACCTACGACCTGGTCACCTCACGGTCATTATCATGTTTCATACAGCACTACTGTTGACCTACGACCTGGTCACCTCACGGTCATTATCATGTTTCATACAGCACTACTGTTGACCTACGACCTGGTCACCTCACGGTCATTATCATGTTTCATACAGCACTACTGTTGACCTACGACCTGGTCACCTCACGGTCATTATCATGTTTCATACAGCACTACTGTTGACCTACGACCTGGTCACCTCACGGTCATTATCATGTTTCATACAGCACTACTGTTGACCTACGACCTGGTCACCTCACGGTCATTATCATGTTTCATACAGCACTACTGTTGACCTACGACCTGGTCACCTCACGGTCATTATCATGTTTCATACAGCACTACTGTTGACCTACGACCTGGTCACCTCACGGTCATTATCATGTTTCATACAGCACTACTGTTGACCTACGACCTGGTCACCTCACGGTCATTATCATGTTTCATACAGCACTACTGTTGACCTACGACCTGGTCACCTCACGGTCATTATCATGTTTCATACAGCACTACTGTTGACCTACGACCTGGTCACCTCACGGTCATTATCATGTTTCATACAGCACTACTGTTGACCTACGACCTGGTCACCTCACGGTCATTATCATGTTTCATACAGCACTACTGTTGACCTACGACCTGGTCACCTCACGGTCATTATCATGTTTCATACAGCACTACTGTTGACCTACGACCTGGTCACCTCACGGTCATTATCATGTTTCATAAAGCACTAGAACTCTGATACAACTTACATACTCGTGTGTGTGTGTAATATATAATAATAATATATGCCATTTAGCAGACGCTTTTATCCAAAGTGTTGTGTGTGTGCATGTTCTGTGTGTGTGGTCCCGGGTGTGTACCCTGTGTTACAAGTGTGTGCTCTGCCAACTGAGTGTGTGTGTGTGTGTGTGTGTGTGTGTGTGTGTGTGTGTGTGTGTGTGTGTGTGTGTGTGTGTGTGTGTCAGATACCTCCAATGAGTAATGCTGGATGCTGAGTGACTATTATTTTCATGCCTCTGGCAGAAAGCATCTCTTCTCAGTCTAATAGTCTCATTAAACTATGAATAACCACATGTCTGTGTCCCAAAAGCCACCCTGTTCCCTCTGTAGTGTCCTGGTGTAATGTAGTACTCTGTAACAGAAGGGACCCTGTTCCCTCTGTAGTGTCCATAGTGTCCTGGTGTAATGTAGTACTCTGTAACAGAAGGGACCCTGTTCCCTCTGTAGTGCCCATAGTGTCCTGGTGTAATGTAGTACTCTGTAACAGAAGGGACCCTGTTCCCTCTGTAGTGCCCACAGTGTCCTGGTGTAATGTAGTACTCTGTAACAGAAGGGACCCTGTTCCCTCTGTAGTGTCCATAGTGTCCTGGTGTAATGTAGTACTCTGTAACAGAAGGGACCCTGTTCCCTCTGTAGTGTCCATAGTGTCCTGGTGTAATGTAGTACTCTGTAACAGAAGGGACCCTGTTCCCTCTGTAGTGTCCTGGTGTAATGTAGTACTCTGTAACAGAAGGGACCCTGTTCCCTCTGTAGTGTCCATAGTGTCCTGGTGTAATGTAGTACTCTGTAACAGAAGGGACCCTGTTCCCTCTGTAGTGTCCATAGTGTCCTGGTGTAATGTAGTACTCTGTAACAGAAGGGACCCTGTTCCCTCTGTAGTGTCCTGGTGTAATGTAGTACTCTGTAACAGAAGGGACCCTGTTCCCTCTGTAGTGTCCATAGTGCCCTGGTGAAATGTAGTACTCTGTAACAGAAGGGACCCTGTTCCCTCTGTAGTGTCCATAGTGTCCTGGTGTAATGTAGTACTCTGTAACAGAAGGGACCCTGTTCCCTCTGTAGTGTCCATAGTGTCCTGGTGTAATGTAGTACTCTGTAACAGAAGGGGCCCTGTTCCCTCTGTAGTGTCCATAGTGTCCTGGTGAAATGTAGTACGCTGTCCCAAAAGGGGCCATTCCGGTGTAACTGAATTACACAGAGAGTCAGATCTGTTACGTTAAAACTGGTACAATTATAAGTCCTTTAACAGGTGCTCTTATTAAAAAAATAAAAAAAAAAATAAAAAAGTGATTTACAAGAGCATTTAGGGTTAAGTGCCTTGCTCAAGGGCACAGAGATTTATTTCAACTCGTCAGCTCTAGGATTCGAACCAGCCACCTTTCGGTTACTGGCCCGGCGCATACCGCAAAAACAACTGTTGATTACAACGTTGAACTAAACCATACAACTATACGCACAAGAGCTACAGTACTTTCATTCCCAAGAGCTACAGTACTTTCATTCCCAAGAGCTACAGTACTTTCATTCCCAAGAGCTACAGTACTTTCATTCCCAAGAGCTACAGTACTTTCATTCCCAAGAGCTACAGTACTTTCATTCCCAAGAGCTACAGTACTTTCATTCCCAAGAGCTACAGTACTTTCATTCCCAAGAGCTACAGTACTTTCATTCCCAAGAGCTACAGTACTTTCATTCCCAAGAGCTACAGTACTTTCATTCCCAAGAGCTACAGTACTTTCATTCCCAAGAGCTACAGTACTTTCATTCCCAAGAGCTACAGTACTTTCATTCCCAAGAGCTACAGTACTTTCATTCCCAAGAGCTACAGTACTTTCATTTCCAAGAGCTACAGTACTTTCATTCCCAAGAGCTACAGTACTTTCATTCCCAAGAGCTACAGTACTTTCATTCCCAAGAGCTACAGTACTTTCATTCCCAAGAGCTACAGTACTTTCATTCCCAAGAGCTACAGTACTTTCATTCCCAAGAGCTACAGTACTTTCATTCCCAAGAGCTACAGTACTTTCATTCCCACTTACAGATTTGACAACAAAAACACATTTTCCAGGAAGAACTGTTGAGATAAATGTCGTTAACTGCAACAGTTTTCCGTTAGTTTCCTGTGTAAATTGTGAAAAGTCGTCATTGTGCTTAGATTTCTATGGTTGACGAAACCATCGGGTTTTGGTTGGCCAACAATTACACGTTTCTATTTTATTAAAACGACGTCTCCACTTAATCCCGTCATCGTGGAATCGCCCTGTGTGGAATAGGGTGCCATTTGGGGGACAAACCCTCGCCCTGTGTGGAATAGGGCGCCATTTGGGACACACACCCTTATTTGAGATGCATTTCAGGAGGACTTATCAGGAATAATTAGCCCACATGTACAAATATATATTAAAATACACAGCACAGTGTCAGGACACCATATGCCCACGATCTGCATACTAAACAACTCAGACAATTAAGGAATGGAACCAACGAGAGGAGAGTGAACGTTGGTCCACAACACAGGGGTTTTACTGGGAGATCATTGGACAGAAATTAGACAGAGATTCATATGTGATTCTCTGGAGTCATTGGGCCACAACACAGGGGTTTTACTGGGAGATCATTGGACAGAAATTAGACAGAGATTCATATGTGATTCTCTGGAGTCATTGGGCCACAACACAGGGGTTTTACTGGGAGATCATTGGACAGAAATTAGACAGAGATTCATATGTGATTCTCTGGAGTCATTGGGCCACAACACAGGGGTTTTACTGGGAGATCATTGGACAGAAATTAGACAGAGATTCATATGTGATTCTCTGGAGTCATTGGGCCACAACACAGGGGTTTTACTGGGAGATCATTGGACAGAAATTAGACAGAGATTCATATGTGATTCTCTGGAGTCATTGGGCCACAACACAGGGGTTTTACTGGGAGATCATTGGACAGAAATTAGACAGAGATTCATATGTGATTCTCTGGAGTCATTGGGCCACAACACAGGGGTTTTACTGGGAGATCATTGGACAGAAATTAGACAGAGATTCATATGTGATTCTCTGGAGTCATTGGGCCACAACACAGGGGTTTTACTGGGAGATCATTGGACAGAAATTAGACAGAGATTCATATGTGATTCTCTGGAGTCATTGGGCCACAACACAGGGGTTTTACTGGGAGATCATTGGACAGAAATTAGACAGAGATTCATATGTGATTCTCTGGAGTCATTGGGCCACAACACAGGGGTTTTACTGGGAGATCATTGGACAGAAATTAGACAGAGATTCATATGTGATTCTCTGGAGTCATTGGGCCACAACACAGGGGTTTTACTGGGAGATCATTGGACAGAAATTAGACAGAGATTCATATGTGATTCTCTGGAGTCATTGGGCCACAACACAGGGGTTTTACTGGGAGATCATTGGACAGAAATTAGACAGAGATTCATATGTGATTCTCTGAGTCATTGGGCCACAACACAGGGGTTTTACTGGGAGATCATTGGACAGAAATTAGACAGAGATTCATATGTGATTCTCTGAGTCATTGGGCCACAACACAGGGGTTTTACTGGGAGATCATTGGACAGAAATTAGACAGAGATTCATATGTGATTCTCTGGAGTCATTGGGCCACAACACAGGGGTTTTACTGGGAGATCATTGGACAGAAATTAGACAGAGATTCATATGTGATTCTCTGAGTCATTGGGCCACAACACAGGGGTTTTACTGGGAGATCATTGGACAGAAATTAGACAGAGATTCATATGTGATTCTCTGGAGTCATTGGGCCACAACACAGGGGTTTTACTGGGAGATCATTGGACAGAAATTAGACAGAGATTCATATGTGATTCTCTGGAGTCATTGGGCCACAACACAGGGGTTTTACTGGGAGATCATTGGACAGAAATTAGACAGAGATTCATATGTGATTCTCTGGAGTCATTGGGCCACAACACAGGGGTTTTACTGGGAGATCATTGACAGAAATTAGACAGAGATTCATATGAGATCATTGGACAGAAATTAGACAGAGATTCATATGTGATTCTCTGAGTCATTGGGCCACAACACAGGGGTTTTACTGGGAGATCATTGGACAGAAATTAGACAGAGATTCATATGTGATTCTCTGGATTCATTGTGGGACTAAATTCAAAATATGGGATGAAGATGTGACCATTTTATTCGTTTTTGTTTTACGAATAAATACGTTTTAATTTCTCTTTACTTAAGAGATTTGAAGCGTAACATAATGACACGCATATTATAAAAAATACATTTACACAAAACCAAAAAAGATGTTTTCCCTGTTTTAGGGTCTTTCAGTCTCCCTCAGTCAACCACTGCACCAATCAAAAAGATGGGAATCATTTGAGAGAAAAACACAGGTTAAACACAAACAAATTTCCTGTTGTACATTTACAGCAATTTCTCCCTAATTGCTGGACCACAAACAAACCAACAGCCACGTAGTTTTCAAACATCCCACTTCCTC
>NW_025747783.1:15000-40000 GCF_021184085.1 Oncorhynchus gorbuscha | reverse complement strand
TTGGTATGTTAAGCTAGCTATTTTTACAATTGAGGAATGTCTATTGATTGTGCTATATGCAGCTAGTGAACGTAAAAGCTAATGCTTTGTGCTAACCGTTGACAGCGTCAGATGTGATTGATGATCTTAAGACACAGGCGACACAGACAGTAGATCTCCCCCGGGGTTGGAGTCACTCAATAGTTAGCCCTGTCATGTCTGCACCCGTCTCTTGTTTGACCATAAATGTTAGTCATTCACGAATGTAAATGTATCTTTCAGATCGCTTCTTTTAATGGGGGTTTAGGATCAATGGGGGAAGGAGACCCGTTTACCTCCAGATTTGTCCCACTTGCTCCTTCTTGTGATATGATATGATACTGTCTCTAAATGCCACACTAATGATTATGTGCATTAGTGATTGATTAACTAAAGTTTAAAAAAAAATAGCTTGCTATATTTCAACAAGAATGCTTGACTGTTAAAAACAAATGTTCCCCTTTTTGTGGTTCCAGGAGACAGCAGTATGTGGGGAAGACCCTCTTTGCCCACTTTGAGGCGAATACACAGTCGTCCAAAAAGCTGTTCGTCGCCACCGACAAGAATATCTTTGCCTCTTTCAACTCCAGGACTGGAGATCTCCGTGAGTATTTGTAATTCACATTACAATACGAATGGGTTTATAGCTTTTCTCTTTGACTCTGAAATCTGTGATAAAAACGATTTTAGAGTTGCATAGAGTTAAATATTTTTCGTTCTGACTTTTACAGTTTGGAGACACGTGGACAAGACTGGACCAGAGGGAACCATAGACATACTTCTGCTGCATGGACAAGGTGACTACAGCCTTTTCAAAGTTTGTTGTAAACCTGCCTAGTTTCTTGGCCTAGCCAACATAACCGTGTTGTACAGAGTCAAAGCATTGGCTTTTATCTAGGCCTAAGTTCATTTTAAGATCCTGCCTTCATCTTTCACAGCGGATATCTGAATGTTTTTCACATCTTCTCTAGATGCTCTGATGGTGGTTGGAGATGGTCGTTTGCTCCGTTCCTGGGACACAAACATTGGTGGGCTGAACTGGGAGGCCGTGCTGGATACTGGCAGGTGTGTCTTCGTGTGCAGATTTACCTGTTTCTCATTATCTGCAATTTTTATATCTGAGAGACACTCTCAATAGAAATGGACATAATTGATTTTTAGAGATTTCGAACTGCTCATAATGTCTCTCTCTATTTCAGCTTCCAGGCTGCGTGTTTTGTGGCCATACAGGACACCGTAAAGCTTGTGTCAGTGCTAAAGAAAGCAGCCATCTCTCTCCACTACTTATCCAATGGACACCAGAAATGGGTGGAGAACCTGCCTGACAGGTAGGTACAGTAGGACACTGGTGCTGTCTGGGGCCAGACATGGGTTCAAATGGTGTTTGTTTTTATTTCAAATGATTTAGTTGCACTTGGTGACGCTTACCTGACGCAATGGAGCCAATCAAATGTAGCCAAAAGTGCAAGCCCTGCCCATCTGGCAATCCATAAAGGCTCAATCAAACACTCAAAGTATCTAAAAATATTTCAAATAGTATTTGAACCCAGTCTACAGCACGTAGGTAATTTGCATTTAATTTCAGGACTGTTGTAAAACTGATCTACTAAGTATTTTCTGTATCCCACAGTGATGCAGTCCAGTACCAGGCAGTGTACTCTGGGGGAGAAGAGGAGGTCTATGTGTTGGGGGTGGTTCCTAACTCTCACCTCACTATCATAGCCTACAGCCTAGAGGACGGAGAGATCATCAAGCAGGTCACTACTCTAGCACTGTCATCAAACCTTCATTGGCAACCATTTTAAAATTCATGAAGGTATCAGGAAAGGGCCTGTTTTCCAGAGCCAGATTAAGCCTAGTCCAGATTTTAAAATAAATAAATAAAACATCTCCTTTTGAGCATGCTTTTTCAGTCCAGGAGGAAATGGAATCTGTGTCTGGGAAACCAGCCCAAAGGGTTACTCCTCTGTCAGCATCTACACTGTGTCTGGGAAACCAGCCCAAACGGTTACTCCTCTGTCAGCGTCTACACTGTGTCGGTTGGTCCACTGTAAGCCTGTACACACATGTCCTGTCTCTAACCCAGTGATTCCTGTCTGTCGTTGTCCTCAGAGATCAGTCGAAGCCTCATGGCTCTCCAGTGTTGAGTCCAGCTGTGTGGTGATTGGTCAGGGGGTGCTGATGTGTGTGGATCCCGCCACTCTCGCCCTCTACACCCTCCCGATACAGGCTGAGGAGACTCCAGAGTTCAGCCAGATCCTACTACAGGTACTGTACCTGTCTCCCACCGCCACAACCGTATCGTTCAGTGAGCCAGTGCTTGATGGCAACAGATATGTTTGCAGCTGATCTTATCGAATAAGAGTATAAATTATTTGTAATGAGTTTGAATAAGAGTCGGTATTCAATAACAAGGATAGGAATCAAAGGTGAAATAGGATCGGATTGGATTTCAGATCTATCTATCGACCTATAGATAGATGATCCGATGATAATGGACATGCGGCGACATAGATGATCCTATGATTATATATACATGATAATGGACCTGTATATTTTCAAATAACTGTCCCTTTTCTAGCCTGCAAGTCGATTTTCGACAAACAAATCGGTCTTAAAAAAATAAAAAATCTGAGCAGCCCTCCTTTAAATGTCAAAATCCCAATGTGTCTCGAGCCAAAAAGTTTGCCTGCCGATCTTAAGGTTCAGTCATGGCATCTGTTTTTGCTTTAACTTCTGTGATTCTTAAAGGAATATTAAAGGTTATTTTTCATGATTATATATATTTTTTAATTAGTCCATTTGTTAAAACATTCCCAAAAATGTTTTTGCGTGTCAAGTTTTCAAGATGTTGGACTTTCAAGATACAACGTGTCAGTTGACACCTCATGATGACTCCTATGATGCAAAACACTTCCTGATGAAGAGGCAAGTGACACTTTGCATCTTGAAAGTCACAACGTCTTGAACTTGACTGCTGCCGAATGTATCAACAGTGGACTACACCGTCTCACGCTCAAATGGCAACTTTCATCCCTCTACCATTTGTAAAAAAAAATAATAATAATAATGTTTGCTCATCTGCCTAAAACAAATTCCTAGTTCTGAAAATCACTCTGTTCTCGGTAGCTATGACGCACTGGCTACTACGGCAACGCATGCTCCAGCTAGCAGCCCTAGTGCTAGCTAGTTTGAACGGTCGTGCGCTAGCTAGTTTGAACGGTCATGCGCTAGCTAGTTTGAACGGTCGTGCGCTAGCTAGTTTGAACGGTCGTGCGCTAGCTAGTTTGAACGGTCGTGCGCTAGCTAGTTTGAACGGTCGTGCGCTAGCTAGTTTGAACGGTCGTGCGCTAGCTAGTTTGAACGGTCGTGCGCTAGCTAGTTTGAACGGTCGTGCGCTAGCTAGTTTGAACGGTCATGCGCTAGCTAGTTTGAACGGTCATACGCTAGCTAGTTTGAACGGTCATACGCTAGCTAGTTTGAACGGTCATACGCTAGCTAGTTTGAACGGTCATACGCTAGCTAGTTTGAACGGTCATGCGCTAGCTAGTTTGAACGGTCATGCGCTAGCTAGTTTGAACGGTCATACGCTAGCTAGTTTGAACGGTCGTGCGCTAGCTAGTTTGCCAGCTTGTTGATGAAGTTGTACGGAACCAAAGTTGTGGGACTGTTGTAAGTCAGATACATGCTGATTTCTGACAACTGGCTCTGTGTCTCGCTACTCTGGAACATTTGGCCGACGTGATGACATCACAGAGAGGAGTCAGCTGTAGAACTCGGCGCACCAATCACAGCAGAACAGAATGAAAACTCATTTGGGAATTAGCGAGAACTTCACTGCACTAGCTAGCATGTGTATTCAGCATGGAGTGTGTGAACTGGCGTTGTTGGCATCCCTGCCTTTTAGTTTCATATGGGTTGATTTTTGAGACTGGTTCAGCTAGCGAGCAGACGCTAGCTAATGTTAACGTGTTAGCAAATTTCCATTGTTTTTGAGTGGATTTTTTTTCCTTTTCAATCCTGTGAATACCTTGTGGATTAATTATCCCATTGATGCTATTGCTTGATGAGTGGAAACGAATGACCAATGTCTTTCTGTTGCTTCCTTTCCTACTCTCTTCCCCCCCCCCCCCCAGTCTCTGGATCTGGAGGTGTCCCCAGGCTTCCAGCCCGTCCTGGTGTCCAGCCAGCCCCACCCGGCCCGCTCCCCCCTCTCAGAGTTCTTTCTCCAGCTCGGACCAGACCACCACGTCCTGCTACAGCTCAATGCTGATGGATACACCATCGCCCCACTCAGAGACTTCCAGCCGGTACACATCCATTCATTCATTCATTTTTGTTTATTCAATATAGTTGAATTCAATAAACGTAATTAATCCCAGACAGGCAATCATTAATGTCACTGACTGTTGTTATACCATACAGTAAACCGTATCTACCTAAATACAGTAAACCGTATCTACCTAAATACAGTAAACCATGTCTACCTATATACAGTATCTACCTATATACAGTAAACCGTATCTACCTAAATACAGTATCTACCTAAATACAGTAAACCGTATCTACCTATATACAGTATCTACCTATATACAGTAAACCGTATCTACCTATATACAGTATCTACCTATATACAGTAAACCGTATCTACCTAAATACAGTAAACCGTATCTACCTAAATACAGTAAACCGTATCTACCTAAATACAGTAAACCGTATCTACCTAAATACAGTAAACCGTATCTACCTAAATACAGTAAACCGTATCTACCTAAATACAGTAAACCGTATCTACCTAAATACAGTAAACCGTATCTACCTAAATACAGTAAACCGTATCTACCTAAATACAGTAAACCGTATCTACCTAAATACAGTAAACCGTATCTACCTAAATACAGTAAACCGTATCTACCTAAATACAGTAAACCGTATCTACCTAAATACAGTAAACCGTATCTACCTAAATACAGTAAACCGTATCTACCTAAATACAGTAAACCGTATCTACCTATATACAGTAAACCGTATCTACCTATATACAGTAAACCGTATCTACCTATATACAGTAAACCGTGGCTACCTATATACAGTAAACCGTATCTACCTATATACAGTAAACCGTATCTACCTAAATACAGTAAACCGTATCTACCTAAATACAGTAAACCATGTCTACCTAAATACAGTAAACCGTGTCTACCTAAATACAGTAAACCGTGTCTACCTAAATACAGTAAACCGTGTCTACCTAAATACAGTAAACCGTGTCTACCTATATACAGTAAAACGTGTCTACCTAAATACAGTAAACCTTGTCTACCTATATACAGTAAACTGTATCTACCTAAATACAGTAAACCATGTCTACCTATATACAGTATCTACCTATATACAGTAAACCATGTCTACCTGTATACAGTAAACCATGTCTACCTGTAT
The DNA here is from genome assembly GCF_021184085.1 of Oncorhynchus gorbuscha. NCBI lineage: Eukaryota > Metazoa > Chordata > Actinopteri > Salmoniformes > Salmonidae > Oncorhynchus > Oncorhynchus gorbuscha. The sequence continues at coordinate 34,540 of NW_025747783.1, read as the reverse complement.
ACAGTAAACCATGTCTACCTGTATACAGTAAACCATGTCTACCTGTATACAGTAAACCATGTCTACCTGTATACAGTAAACCATGTCTACCTGTATACAGTATACCATGTCTACCTGTATACAGTAAACCATGTCTACCTGTATACCGTAAACCATGTCTACCTGTATACAGTAAACCATGTCTACCTATATACAGTATCTACCTATATACAGTATCTACCTATATACAGTAAACCATGTCTACCTATATACAGTAAACCGTGTCTACCTATATACAGTAAACCGTGTCTACCTATATACAGTAAACCGTGTCTACCTATATACAGTAAACCGTGTCTACCTATATACAGTAAACCGTGTCTACCTATATACAGTAAACCGTGTCTACCTATATACAGTAAACCGTGTCTACCTATATACAGTAAACCGTGTCTACCTATATACAGTAAACCGTGTCTACCTATATACAGTAAACCGTGTCTACCTATATACAGTAAACCGTGTCTACCTATATACAGTAAACCGTGCCTACCTATATACAGTATCTACCTATATACAGTATCTACCTATATACAGTATCTACCTATATACAGTAAACCGTGTCTACCTATATACAGTAAACCGTGTCTACCTATATACAGTAAACCGTGTCTACCTATATACAGTATCTACCTATATACAGTAAACCATGTCTACCTATATACAGTATCTACCTATATACAGTAAACCGTGTCTACCTAAATGCAGTAAACCGTGTCTACCTAAATGCAGTAAACCGTGTCTGGATAAGAGCGTCTGCTAAATGACTTAAATGTAATGTAAATGTCTACCTATATACAGTAAACCGTGTCTACCTATATACAGTATCTACCTATATACAGTAAACCATGTCTACGTATATACAGTATCTACCTATATACAGTAAACCATGTCTACCTATATACAGTAAACCATGTCTACCTGTATACAGTATCTACCTGTATACAGTATCTACCTGTATACAGTAAACCATGTCTACCTGTATACAGTATCTACCTATATACAGTGTCTACCTGTACACAGTAAACCGTGTCTACCTGTACACAGTGTCTGACTTTGATTACTGCTATATATTTCTCCCCCGGTACTACTGCTATATATTTCTCCCCCGGTACTACTGCTATATATTTCTCCCCGGTACTACGCGTCTCTACTGCTATATATTTATATATCTCTACTGCTATATATTTATATATCTCTACTGCTATATATTTCTCCCCGGTACTACGCGGCTCTACTGCTATATATTTCTCCCCCGGTACTACTGCTAAATATTTCTCCCCGGTACTACGCGTCTCTACTGCTATATATTTCTCCCCGGTACTACGGGGCTCTACTGCTATATATTTCTCCCCGGTACTACGCGGCTCTACTGCTATATATTTCTCCCCGGTACTACGCGGCTCTACTGCTATATATTTCTCCCCGGTACTACGGGGCTCTACTGCTATATATTTCTCCCCGGTACTACGCGGCTCTACTGCTATATATTTCTCCCCGGTACTGGGCTCTACTGCTATATATTCTCCCCGGTACTACGCGGCTCTACTGCTATATATTTCTCCCCGGTACTACGCGGCTCTACTGCTATATATTTCTCCCCGGTACTACGCGGCTCTACTGCTATATATTTCTCCCCGGTACTACGCGTCTCTACTGCTATATATTTCTCCCCGGTACTACGCGGCTCTACTGCTATATATTTCTCCCCGGTACTACGCGGCTCTACTGCTATATATTTCTCCCCGGTACTACGCGGCTCTACTGCTATATATTTCTCCCCGGTACTACGGGGCTCTACTGCTATATATTTCTCCCCGGTACTACGCGTCTCTACTGCTATATATTTATATATCTCTACTGCTATATATTTCTCCCCGGTACTACGCGTCTCTACTGCTATATATTTATATATCTCTACTGCTATATATTTCTCCCCCGGTACTACACGTCTCTACTGCTATATATTTATATATCTCTACTGCTATATATTTCTCCCCGGTACTACGCGTCTCTACTGCTATATATTTATATATCTCTACTGCTATATATTTATATATCTCTACTGCTATATATTTCTCCCCGGTATTACACGTCTCTACTGCTATATATTTCTCCCCGGTACTACTGCTATATATTTCTCCCCGGCTCTACTGCTATATATTTCTCCCCGGTACTACGCGTCTCTACTGCTATATATTTCTCCCCGGTACTACGCGGCTCTACTGCTATATATTTCTCCCCGGTACTACTGCTATATATTTCTCCCCGGCTCTACTGCTATATATTTCTCCCCGGTACTACGCGGCTCTACTGCTATATATTTCTCCCCCGGTACTACGCGGCTCTACTGCTATATATTTCTCCCCGGTACTACTGCTATATATTTCTCCCCGGTACTACTGCTATATATTTCACCCCGGTACTACGCGGCTCTACTGCTATATATTTCTCCCCGGCTCTACTGCTATATATTTCTCCCGGTACTACGCGTCTCTACTGCTATATATTTCTCCCCGGTACTACGCGTCTCTACTGCTATATATTTATATATCTCTACTGCTATATATTTCTCCCCGGTACTACGCGTCTCTACTGCTATATATTTCTCCCCCGGTACTACGGGGCTCTACTGCTATATATTTCTCCCCCGGTACTACGGGGCTCTACTGCTATATATTTATATCTCTACTGCTATATATTTCTCCCCGGTACTACGCGTCTCTACTGCTATATATTTCTCCCCCGGTACTACGGGGCTCTACTGCTATATATTTATATATCTCTACTGCTATATATTTCTCCCCGGTACTACGGGGCTCTACTGCTATATATTTCTCCCCCGGTACTACGGGGCTCTACTGCTATATATTTCTCCCCGGTACTACGCGTCTCTACTGCTATATATTTCTCCCCCGGTACTACGGGGCTCTACTGCTATATATTTCTCCCCGGTACTACGGGGCTCTACTGCTATATATTTCTCCCCGGTACTACGCGTCTCTACTGCTATATATTTCTCCCCGGTACTACGCGTCTCTTTGGATAGTCCATCTGCTATGTAGCACACCGTTTTATTATGTGACTAATTTACCAACCAGGACAATATATGACCTCAAATGTTGTGAGTTGGAAGGTCAATGAGTTCTAAGTGGAGATAATAAACACGTTTCTGTTGTTGTTGTTTTTACAGGCGTTCTTAGTCTCATTTGCCACCACGGGGAAGAAGACTGTTGCTGCTGTCATGACTCCCAAAAACGAAACGGTGAGTCGTCATGGTGTCGTCATGGTGTCGCCTAAACATCTTAAGTGTTGCGTCACGCAGTTTAATGGCAGTTTAATTTTTAAAATGAATTAAATGTAATTATACTGCGGTGAGGAACCCCCGTTGGTTATCTTAAGTGTGATCCGTATAATTTCAGAAGTTTAATTTAAAATTAATTTAATTGTACTGCGGTGAGTTGGTTATCTCCCTTGTCGTTCCCACTGCAGGCTTGCGCCATCAATCTGTTCAGCGTTGACTCTGGTCGCCGGCTGCTGGATACCACCGTCTTCTTTCCCCTGGAGCCTAACGATGGGAAACCACACGCGGTGAGTGTCGTCTGTATGTCGGGAAAGCAGGTAGTAAATATGGGGGTTTTGACACATCCAACCCCCTCGCTTCCAGAAAAGTCTAAAGGAAACCCGGTTGAAATCTGCCGATGTTGGGGTGCAGGACGGCACTCAAATCACATTTATTTATAAATCCTTTTTTATATGATCGGTTGAAGTGCTTTACGGGTGTCTCACCCTGTAGTGTCTCACCCTGTAGTGTCTCACCCTGTAGTGTCTCACCCTGTAGTGTCTCACCCTGTAGTGTCTCACCCTGTAGTGTCTCCCCCTGTAGTGTCTCACCCTGTAGTGTCTCACCCTGTAGTGTCTCCCCCTGTAGTGTCTCCCCCTGTAGTGTCTCACCCTGTAGTGTCTCACCCTGTAGTGTCTCACCCTGTAGTGTCTCACCCTGTAGTGTCTCACCCTGTAGTGTCTCACCCTGTAGTGTCTCACCCTGTAGTGTGTGGTGTCTCACCCTGTAGTGTGTGGTGTCTCACCCTGTAGTGTGTGGTGTCTCACCCTGTAGTTTGTGATGTCTCACCCTGTAGTGTCTCACCCTGTAGTGTCTCACCCTGTAGTGTCTCACCCTGTAGTGTCTCACCCTGTAGTGTCTCACCCTGTAGTGTCACCCTGTAGTGTCACCCTGTAGTGTCACCCTGTAGTGTCTCACCCTGTAGTGTCTCACCCTGTGGTGTGTGATGTCTCACCCTGTAGTGTCTCACCCTGTGATGTCTCCCCTCCCCAGCTGTACGTCCATGCCTTCCTGAAGAAGGACGACTCTGTGGGCTACAGGGTCCTAGTGCAGACACAGGACCATGCTCTCACCTTCATACAGCAGCCAGGTATGTTTACACACACACACACACACACACACACACACACACACACACACACACACACACACACACACACACACACACACACACACACACACACACACACTAGACAAGGCTTCTAACCAACCCCTGTGATTCCAGGACGTGTGGTATGGACCAGAGAGGAGGCCCTAGCTGATGTTGTTACCATGGAGATGGTGGACCTGCCACTCACTGGGACCCAGGCGGAGCTGGAGGGGGAGTTTGGCAAGAAAGCTGGTAAAGACCGTCAGAGATCAGAGCCTAGCTAACATTATTCATGTTACCATTGTAAAATACACAACGTAGAAAAGACAACGTGCATAAAATATAATTATTAAGGATGACACAAAAAAAAGTTTCTTCAATATTATTATGCTTAGTCATTCCCTTTTTTAAAATATACGTATTGAAGTTTTTAAGTCTTTTTTGTTCATTTTTAAATTTGTATTATTTATAAAATATATATATTTTTGTGTTTTTGTCTCTTTTTGATTTTTGTATAAGTATTTGTGATTGCCTGTTTTTGTTTCCGTCGGGAACGTATTTGACCCTGTCTCAGTTAACTGTCCTCTATGTGTATTGCTATCCCCGATTGGTTTAAGTCTTGCTCTGTCTCTTTGGTTTTCTCATTGCTGCGCTTGGATCCAGCCATTCAAGGTAAAGCTCTGGGCTTTCTGTTTTCTTATGTTGACTATCAGTAGCAAAGGGATCTGATTTTAAAGTTTCTGCTTTGTTGTTTAGTTGTGTTCTTGTAGTGTTTGGTGTGTGTTCCTTGTAGTCTTTGGTGTGTGTTCCTTGTAGCCTTTGGTGTGTGTTCCTTGTAGTCTTTGGTGTGTGTTCCTTGTAGCCTTTGGTGTGTGTTCCTTGTAGCCTTTGGTGTGTGTTCCTTGTAGCCTTTGGTGTGTTCCTTGTAGCCTTTGGTGTGTTCCTTGTAGTCTTTGGTGTGTTCCTTGTAGTCTTTGGTGTGTGTTCCTTGTAGCCTTTGGTGTGTGTTCCTTGTAGTCTTTGGTGTGTGTTCCTTGTAGTCTTTGGTGTGTGTTCCTTGTAGTTTTTGGTGTGTGTTCCTTGTAGTCTTTGGTGTGTTCCTTGTAGCCTTTGGTGTGTGTTCCTTGTAGCCTTTGGTGTGTGTTCCTTGTAGCCTTTGGTGTGTGTTCCTTGTAGCCTTTGGTGTGTGTTCCTTGTAGCCTGTGTGTTCCTTGTGCCTTTGGTGTGTGTTCCTTGTAGCCTTTGGTGTGTGTTCCTTGTAGCCTTTGGTGTGTGTTCCTTGTAGCCTTTGGTGTGTGTTCCTTGTAGCCTTTGGTGTGTGTTCCTTGTAGCCTTTGGTGTGTGTTCCTTGTAGCCTTTGGTGTGTGTTCCTTGTAGCCTTTGGTGTGTGTTCCTTGTAGCCTTTGGTGTGTGTTCCTTGTAGCCTTTGGTGTGTGTTCCTTGTAGCCTTTGGTGTGTGTTCCTTGTAGCCTTTGGTGTGTGTGTGTTGTAGCCTTTGGTGTGTGTTCCTTGTAGTCTTTGGTGTGTGTTCCTTGTAGTCTTTGGTGTGTGTTCCTTGTAGCCTTTGGTGTGTGTTCCTTTTGGTGTGTGTTCCTTGTAGCCTTTGGTGTGTGTTCCTTGTAGCCTTTGGTGTGTGTTCCTTGTAGCCTTTGGTGTGTGTTCCTTGTAGCCTTTGGTGTGTGTTCCTTGTAGCCTTTGGTGTGTGTTCCTTGTAGCCTTTGGTGTGTGTTCCTTGTAGCCTTTGGTGTGTGTTCCTTGTAGCCTTTGGTGTGTGTTCCTTGTAGCCTTTGGTGTGTGTTCCTTGTAGCCTTTGGTGTGTGTTCCTTGTAGCCTTTGGTGTGTGTTCCTTGTAGCCTTTGGTGTGTGTTCCTTGTAGCCTTTGGTGTGTGTTCCTTGTAGCCTTTGTGTGTTCCTTGTAGCCTTTGGTGTGTGTTCCTTGTAGCCTTTGGTGTGTGTTCCTTGTAGTCTTTGGTGTGTGTTCCTTGTAGCCTTTGGTGTGTGTTCCTTGTAGCCTTTGGTGTGTGTTCCTTGTAGCCTTTGGTGTGTTCCTTGTAGCCTTTGGTGTGTGTTTGTGTGTTCCTTGTAGTCTTTGGTGTGTGTTCCTTGTAGTCTTTGGTGTGTTCCTTGTAGTCTTTGGTGTGTTCCTTGTAGTCTTTGGTGTGTTCCTTGTAGCCTTTGGTGTGTTCCTTGTAGTCTTTGGTGTGTTCCTTGTAGTCTTTGGTGTGTTCCTTGTAGCCTTTGGTGTGTTCCTTGTAGTCTTTGGTGTTTGGTTGTGTTCTTGTAGTCTGTCATTTGTTTGTAGATCAGTATGTGGGCTTCAGTGTCGACCTCGTGTATGTCGTGTCCCTGTAGAAAGAATCCACTGTCGTCCTGATAAACCTGAGGAAACTTCTTGCGGTCCAGCCTTCTATCGTGACGACTTCCCTCTCGAACGATGACTGTTTTTATAATCTAACGACTGAAACTGTAGATCATAACGTGTGTCCGTCTGTCCGTGGTCCCCCCCCCCCCCCCCCCCCACAGACGGGTTATTCCCCATGGTGCTGAAGCGTCTGTCATCCCAGGTGACTCTGCTCCAGGCCTGGCTGGCCCACCTGTGGAAGTTGTTCTCTGAAGCCCGTAAACCCCGCAGCCAGGTTAAGAATGAGGTCACCATAGAAACGTTGTCCAGGGATGAGTTCAACCTGCAGAAGATGATGGTTATGGTCACCGCCTCTGGGAAGGTGAGACGAGAAGGGGAGGGGGTCACTGCCTCGGGAAGGTGAGAAGGGGAGGGGGTCACTGCCTCGGGGAAGGTGAGATGAGAAGGGGAGGGGGTCACTGCCTCGGGAAGGTGAGACGAGAAGGGGAGGGGGTCACTGCCTCGGGGGAAGGTGAGACGAGAAGGGGAGGGGGTCACTGCCTCGGGGAAGGTGAGACGAGAAGGGGAGGGGGGTCACTGCCTCGGGGGAAGGTGAGACGAGAGGGGGGGGGGTCACCGCCTCTGGGAAGGTGAGACGGGAGGGGGGGGTCACGGCCTCTGGGAAGGTGAGACGGGAGGGGGTCACGGCCTCTGGGAAGGTGAGACGGGAGGGGGTCACGGCCTCTGGGAAGGTGAGACGGGAGGGGGTCACGGCCTCTGGGAAGGTGAGACGGGAGGGGGTCACTGCCTCGGGAAGGTGAGACGTGAGGGGGAGGGGGTCACTGCCTTGGAAGGTGAGAAGGGGAGGGGGTCACGGCCTTGGAAGGTGAGACGAGAGGGGGAGGGCCACGGGAAAGGTGAGATGGGAGTGGGGGTCACGACCTCGGGAAGGTGAGACGAAAGGGTGTGTGTGTTTATAGATGGCAGAAGGTGATCCTCATGGTCACTGCCTCCAGCAAGGTGAGACGAGAGGGGGAGGGCCACGGGAAAGGTGAGACGGGAGTGGGGGTCACAACCTCGGGAAGGTGAGAAACTACCTGCTGAAAAACATGTAAAGGTAAAAGAAGGAGAAACTAAAGGTGAACTGCTGCTAGAGAAATACTCATTGGTAGAGAAAGGTTCTGTCTGATGACCTCACCACTACTGTCTGATGACCTCATCACCTGTTGACCTCACCACTACTGTCTGTTGATCTCACCACTACTGTCTGTTGATCTCACCACTACTGTCTGTTGACCTCACCACTACTGTCTGTTGACCTCACCACTACTGTCTGATGACCTCACCACTACTGTCTGATGACCTCACCACTACTGTCTGATGACCCCATCACTATTTTCTAATGACCCCATCAATATTGTCTGTTGACCCCATCACCTGTTGACCTCATCACCTGTTGACCTCATCACCTGTTGACCTCATCACTACTGTCTGATGACCTCACCACTATTGTCTGATGACCCAATCACTACTGTCTGTTGACCCAATCACTACTGTCTGTTGACCCCATCACTACTGTCTGTTGACCTCAGCACCAACATTGGTAGACAAAGGTTCTATTGTCTGATGACCCCATCGCTATTGTCTGTTGACCCCATCACTACTGTCTGTTGACCTCATCACCTGTTGACCCCATCACTACTGTCTGACCTCATCACTACTGTCTGTTGACCTCATCACCTGTTGACCCCATCACTACTGTCTGACCTCACCACTACTGTCTGTTGATCTCATCACCTGTTGACCCCATCACTACTGTCTGATGACCTCACCACTACTGTCTGACCTCACCACTACTGTCTGACCTCACCACTACTGTCTGACCTCACCACTACTGTCTGACCTCACCACTACTGTCTGACCTCACCACTACTGTCTGACCTCACCACTACTGTCTGACCTCACCACTACTGTCTGACCTCACCACTACTGTCTGTTGACCTCACCACTACTGTCTGTTGACCTCAGCACCAACATTGGTAGACAAAGGTTCTATTGTCTGATGACCCCATCACTATTGTCTGTTGACCCCATCACTACTGTCTGTTGACCTCATCACCTGTTGACCCCATCACTACTGTCTGACCTCATCACTACTGTCTGTTGACCTCATCACCTGTTGACCCCATCACTATTGTCTGTTGACCCCATCACTATTGTCTGTTGACCCCATCACTATTGTCTGTTGACCCCATCACTATTGTCTGTTGACCCCATCACTATTGTCTGTTGACCCCATCACTATTGTCTGTTGACCCCATCACTATTGTCTGTTGACCCCATCACTATTGTCTGTTGACCCCATCACTATTGTCTGTTGACCCCATCACTATTGTCTGTCCCCATCACTATTGTCTGTTGACCCCATCACTATTGTCTGTTGACCCCATCACTATTGTCTGTTGACCCCATCACTACTGTCTGTTGACCCCATCACTACTGTCTGTTGACCCCATCACTACTGTCTGTTGACCCCATCACTACTGTCTGTTGACCCCATCACTACTGTCTGTTGACCCCATCACTACTGTCTGTTGACCCCATCACTACTGTCTGTTGACCTCACCACTACTGTCTGTTGACCTCACCACTACTGTCTGTTGACCTCACCACTACTGTCTGTTGACCTCACCACTACTGTCTGTTGACCTCACCACTACTGTCTGTTGACCTCACCACTACTGTCTGTTGACCTCACCACTACTGTCTGTTGACCTCACCACTACTGTCTGTTGACCTCACCACTACTGTCTGTTGACCTCACCACTACTGTCTGTTGACCTCACCACTACTGTCTGTTGACCTCACCACTACTGTCTGTTGACCTCACCACTACTGTCTGTTGACCTCACCACTACTGTCTGTTGACCTCACCACTACTGTCTGTTGACCTCACCACTACTGTCTGTTGACCTCACCACTACTGTCTGTTGACCTCACCACTACTGTCTGTTGACCTCACCACTACTGTCTGTTGACCTCACCACTACTGTCTGTTGAACTCACCACTACTGTCTGTTGAACTCACCACTACTGTCTGTTGAACTCACCACTACTGTCTGTTGAACTCACCACTACTGTCTGTTGAACTCACCACTACTGTCTGTTGAACTCACCACTACTGTCTGTTGAACTCACCACTACTGTCTGTTGAACTCACCACTACTGTCTGTTGAACTCACCACTACTGTCTGTTGACCTCGCCACTACTGTCTGTTGACCTCGTCACTACTGTCTGTTGACCTCGTCACTACTGTCTGTTGACCTCGTCACTACTGTCTGTTGACCTCGTCACTACTGTCTGTTGACCTCGTCACTACTGTCTGTTGACCTCGTCACTACTGTCTGTTGACCTTATCACTACTGTCCGATGACCTCATCACCTGTTGACCTCATCACTGATTTCTGTTGACCTTATCACTACTGTCTTAACCTCATCACCTGTTGACCTCACCACTACTGTCTGTTGTCCTCATCACCAACATTGGTAGCACTTTACTGTAGTCCTAGTGAGGCTCATATGCAGGATGTTGTGTTCAGTTGTAGCACAAGCTCTGTCAAATGCTCTGAATGTGATGTGCTTTTTGTACAATCGATTTAATAAATGATTGGAATGTTTTTTGGAAAGATGTTCGGCTTTCGAAGTGCGTTTTGTTCTTGGCCATAAAACAAGTATTGTTCTACTTTATAACGCACGCTATGAAAGAATCATCTTTGATCTCTGTTTCGGTTCCAGCTCTTTGGCATCGACAGCAAGTCAGGCAGCATTCTGTGGAAGCACTACCTGGAGAATGTCCAGCCCAACGCGGCCTTCAAACTGATAGTTCAGAGGACGACCGCTCACTTCCCACATCCCCCACAGTGCACTCTGCTCGTCAAGGATAAGGTAGAGAACAACACCCATGGACTGTGTTGCAAAATAGTCCTTACTACACTTGTTTATTTATTTTTGAGAGCTCTGGTGAATTTTAAGATTCCCCAATGATTTTAAATTTGATCTTGAACCGGAAAAAGACATCGGGGGGGGGGGGGCTGTCGTTATCAAGCATCTCAGTAGGGATTATTACTAAAGTGTTTACGTACTGTAACTAGGTAGGGCAGCTCTTTCTCCGACTGGATGTAACGTTGGAGGAAATGTCTTTCTGTCTTTCTAAACATTTCTGCTATCGCTGTGTCTGTCCCCCCCTCCAGGACACTGGCCTGGCCACCCTACATGTGTTCAACCCCATATTTGGCAGGAAGAGTCACATCGCCCTGCCGGCCCTGCCTCCAGTCCTCCTATCCTCCAGTCACCTGTTGCCTACTACCTGTTATAGACCAGGACTACGCCAAGGTCCTGTTGCTGGTCGATGACCAATACAAGGTAAGACTGTCTGATTCCAAGGTCCTGCTGCTGGTCGATGACCAATACAAGGTAGGACTGTCTGATTCCAAGGTTCTGCTGCTGGTCGATGACCAATACAAGGTAGGACTGTCTGATTCCAAGGTTCTGCTGCTGGTCGATGACCAATACAAGGTAGGACTGTCTGATTCCAAGGTTCTGCTGCTGGTCGATGACCAATACAAGGTAGGACTGTCTGATTCCAAGGTTCTGCTGCTGGTCGATGACCAATACAAGGTAGGACTGTCTGATTCCAAGGTTCTGCTGCTGGTCGATGACCAATACAAGGTAGGACTGTCTGATTCCAAGGTTCTGCTGCTGGTCTGACCAATACAAGGTAGGACTGTCTGATTCCAAGGTTCTGCTGCGATGGTCGATTCTGACCAATACAAGGTAGGACTGTCTGATTCCAAGGTTCTGCTGCTGGTCGATGACCAATACAAGGTAGGACTGTCTGATTCCAAGGTTCTGCTGCTGGTCGATGACCAATACAAGGTAGGACTGTCTGATTCCAAGGTTCTGCTGCTGGTCGATGACCAATACAAGGTAGGACTACATCTGTCTGATTCCAAGGTATTGGTCGTCGACCAGCAACAGGACAAGGTAGGTCTAGGGTTGTCTGGGGGGGGGGGGGGTGAAACAACAATGGGTTTTAACTGATGTGAAAGAAAAATAAATAATCTGTTGCATTGTGGGAAAGATTTGCGCCTTTAATTTGTAAAGTCCCTGTTAGTGTTGACTGCCTTTTGTGTTCTCTCCAAACTCTCCCTCTCTCTCCCTCTCTCTCCCTCCCTCCCTCTCTCTCCCTCCCTCTCTCCCTCCCTCCAGGTGACAGCCTTCCCCTCCACTAAGAACGTCCTGCAGCAGCTCCAGGAGATGGCCTCCTCCATCTTCTTCTACCTGATCCGCTCAGATCAGGGAAACCTGTCTGGATTCAGACTGCGCAAGGTGACATAACGCTGTGTGTGTGCACGCGACATTCATTTGTGTGTGTGTGTGTGTGTGTGTGTGTGTGTATGCATGGATGTGACATTGAGTGTGTGTGTGTGTGTGTTCATCCAGGATCTGTCCACAGAGCGGATCTGGGAGGTGGTCCTTCCTACAGAGGTTCAGAAGATAGTAGCGGTCAAAGGGAAGAGACCCAACGAGCATGTCCACTCTCAGGGCAGAGTGATGGGAGACCGTAGTGTTCTCTACAAGGTAATGACAGCTCTACGTACTAGTAAACTACAGGGTCCACTCTCAGGGCAGAGTGATGGGAGACCGTAGCGTTCTCTACAAGGTAATGACAGCTCTATGTACTGGTCCACTCTCAGGGCAGAGTGATGGGAGACCGTAGTGTCCTCTACAAGGTAATGACAGCTCTATGTACTGGTCCACTCTCAGGGCAGAGTGATGGGAGACCGTAGTGTTCTCTACAAGGTAATGACAGCTCTACGTACTAGTAAACTACAGGGTCCACTCTCAGGGCAGAGTGATGGGAGACCGTAGTGTTCTCTACAAGGTAATGACAGCTCTACGTACTAGTAAACTACAGGGTCCACTCTCAGGGCAGAGTGATGGGAGACCGTAGTGTTCTCTACAAGGTAATGACAGCTCTATGTACTAGTAAACTACAGGGTCCACTCTCAGGGCAGAGTGATGGGAGACCGTAGTGTTCTCTACAAGGTAATGACAGCTCTACGTACTAGTAAACTACAGGGTCCACTCTCAGGGCAGAGTGATGGGAGACCGTAGTGTTCTCTACAAGGTAATGACAGCTCTCCACTCTCAGGGCAAGGTAATGACAGCTCTACCGATAATGACAGCTCTATATACTAGTAAACAGGGTCCACTCTCAGGGCAGAGTGATGGGAGACCGTAGTGTTCTCTACAAGGTAATGACAGCTCTACGTACTAGTAAACTACAGGTCCACTCTCAGGGCAGAGTGATGGGAGACCGTAGTGTTCTCTACAAGGTAATGACAGCTCTATATACTAGTAAACTACAGGGTCCACTCTCAGGGCAGAGTGATGGGAGACCGTAGTGTTCTCTACAAGGTAATGACAGCTCTACGTACTAGTAAACTACAGGGTCCACTCTCAGGGCAGAGTGATGGGAGACCGTAGCGTTCTCTACAAGGTAATGACAGCTCTATATACTAGTAAACTACAGGGTCCACTCTCAGGGCAGAGTGATGGGAGACCGTAGTGTTCTCTACAAGGTAATGACAGCTCTACGTACTAGTAAACTACAGGGTCCACTCTCAGGGCAGAGTGATGGGAGACCGTAGTGTCCTCTACAAGGTAATGACAGCTCTATGTACTGGTCCACTCTCAGGGCAGAGTGATGGGAGACCGTAGTGTTCTCTACAAGGTAATGACAGCTCTACGTACTAGTAAACTACAGGGTCCACTCTCAGGGCAGAGTGATGGGAGACCGTAGCGTTCTCTACAAGGTAATGACAGCTCTACGTACTAGTAAACTACAGGGTCCACTCTCAGGGCAGAGTGATGGGAGACCGTAGTGTTCTCTACAAGGTAATGACAGCTCTATATACTAGTAAACTACAGGGTCCACTCTCAGGGCAGAGTGATGGGAGACCGTAGTGTTCTCTACAAGGTAATGACAGCTCTACGTACTAGTAAACTACAGGGTCCACTCTCAGGGCAGAGTGATGGGAGACCGTAGCGTTCTCTACAAGGTAATGACAGCTCTATATACTAGTAAACTACAGGGTCCACTCTCAGGGCAGAGTGATGGGAGACCGTAGTGTTCTCTACAAGGTAATGACAGCTCTACGTACTAGTAAACTACAGGGTCCACTCTCAGGGCAGAGTGATGGGAGACCGTAGTGTCCTCTACAAGGTAATGACAGCTCTATGTACTGGTCCACTCTCAGGGCAGAGTGATGGGAGACCGTAGTGTCCTCTACAAGGTAATGACAGCTCTATGTACTAGTAAACTACAGGGTCCACTCTCAGGGCAGTGATGGGAGACCGTAGTGTTCTCTACAAGGTAATGACAGCTCTAGGTGGGAGGAGTAAACGCTGCTCTCGGTGGGAGGAGTAAACGCTGCTCTCGGTGGGAGGAGTAAACGCTGCTCTCGGTGGGAGGAGTAAACGCTGCTCTCGGTGGGAGGAGTAAACGCTGCTCTCGGTGGGAGGAGTAAACGCTGCTCTCGGTGGGAGGAGTAAACGCTGCTCTCGGTGGGAGGAGTAAACGCTGCTCTCGGTGGGAGGAGTAAACGCTGCTCTCGGTGGGAGGAGTAAACGCTGCTCTCGGTGGGAGGAGTAAACGCTGCTCTCGGTGGGAGGAGTAAACGCTGCTCTCGGTGGGAGGAGTAAACGCTGCTCTCGGTGGGAGGAGTAAACGCTGCTCTCGGTGGGAGGAGTAAACGCTGCTCTCGGTGGGAGGAGTAAACGCTGCTCTCGGTGGGAGGAGTAAACGCTGCTCTCGGTGGGAGGAGTAAACGCTGCTCTCGGTGGGAGGAGTAAACGCTGCTCTCGGTGGGAGGACATGCACATGGCCAAATCAATTCCAGTAATTCATTAAATAATTCTACGTTTACTCTGACACGTCAACAACCCACTATTAACACTGCAAGTGGGTTGCCACCCATACTTTAAGAAAGGCTGTGGACTAGAGGCTCTACACGCAAACTATTAAGGGCCGGTTTCTCAGATCCAGATTTTAGACTAGTCCTGGACTATAATGTTCAGTGTGGGTAATATCTGCAAACTCTGATCCAAAAGTTGAACTTTTAATCATTTTAGAGGAGCAAACAAATGCACATCCAAACTTGTTGGAAATAAGAACCTTTTTGTTTTTGTGTGTGTGTGTGAAGACCTGAATAACAGTCTCTCTTCTTCTTTTCTCACCACAGTACCTGAACCCTAACCTGCTGGCAGTGGTGACAGAGAGTACAGACACACACCCTGAGCGGGCCTTCGTGGGCGTGTTCCTGGTCGACGGTGTGACTGGACGCATCATCCATGAAGCCGTCCAGAGGAAGGCCAGGGGGCCCGTACACTTTGTCCACTCTGAGAACTGGGTTGTGGTGAGTAGCAGTAGCCAAGTATTCACAGTAGTAGTAGTAGTACTACTATCAGCAGTAGTATTCTCAGCATTAGTAGGAGTAGTAGTATTAGTAGTAGTAGTATTATTAGTAGACTTATCAGTAGTAGTAGTAGTAGTACTACTATCAGCAGTAGTATTCTCAGTAGTAGTAGTACTACTATCAGCAGTAGTATTCTCAGCATTAGTAGGAGTAGTAGTATTATTAGTAGTAGTATTATTAGTAGACTTATCAGTAGTAGTAGTAGTAGTACTACTATCAGCAGTAGTATTCTCAGTAGTAGTAGTACTACTATCAGCAGTAGTATTCTCAGTAGTAGTAGTAGTGGTGGTGGTGGTGGTAGTAGTATTATCGGTGGTGGTAGTAGTATTATCGGTGGTAGTAGTATTATCGGTGGTAGTAGTATTATTATTAGTATTATTAGTGGTGGTAGTATTATTAGTAGTATTATCAGCGGTGGTCGTGGTAGTGTTATCAGTAGTCGTAGTATGATTATCAGTAGGGGTGGTGGTAGTATTATTAGTAGTATTATTAGTGGTGGTGGTAGTATTATTAGTCGTGTTATCAGTAGTAGTAGTGTTATCAGTAGTAGTAGTATTATCAGTAGTAGTAGTATTATCAGCGGTGGTGGTAGTAGTATTATCAGTAGTAGTAGTATTATCAGCGGTGGTGGTAGTAGTATTATCAGTAGTAGTAGTATTATCAGCGGTGGTGGTAGTAGTATTATCAGTAGTAGTAGTATTATCAGTAGTATTATCAGTAGGGGTGGTAGTAGTAGTGTTATCAGTAGTGGTGGTAGTATCAGTAGTAGTAGTAGTATTATCAGTGGTGGTGGTGGTAGTAGTATTATCAGTGGTAGTAGTATTATCAGTAGTGGTAGTAGTATTATCAGTAGTGGTAGTAGTATTATCAGTGGTGGTGGTAGTATTATCAGTGGTGGTGGTAGTATTATCAGTGGTGGTGGTAGTATTATCAGTGGTGGTGGTGGTAGTAGTATTATCAGTGGTGGTGGTAGTAGTATTATCAGTGGTGGTGGTAGTAGTATTATCAGTGGTGGTGGTGGTAGTATTATCAGTGGTAGTAGTATTATCAGTAGTGGTAGTAGTATTATCAGTGGTGGTGGTAGTATTATCAGTGGTGGTGGTGGTAGTATTATCAGTGGTGGTGGTGGTAGTAGTATTATCAGTGGTGGTGGTAGTAGTATTATCAGTGGTGGTGGTGGTAGTAGTATTATCAGTGGTGGTGGTGGTAGTAGTATTATCAGTGGTGGTGGTGGTAGTAGTATTATCAGTGGTGGTGGTGGTAGTATTATCAGTGGTGGTGGTGGTAGTATTATCAGTGGTGGTGGTAGTAGTATTATCAGTGGTGGTGGTAGTAGTATTATCAGTGGTGGTGGTAGTAGTATTATCAGTGGTGGTGGTAGTAGTATTATCAGTGGTGGTGGTGGTAGTATTATCAGTGGTGGTGGTGGTAGTATTATCAGTGGTGGTGGTGGTAGTATTATCAGTGGTGGTGGTAGTAGTATTATCAGTGGTGGTGGTAGTAGTATTATCAGTAGTGGTGGTAGTATTATCAGTGGTGGTGGTAGTAGTATTATCAGTAGTGATATTAGTTGTAGCAGTAATCGCAGCATTTGCAGTAGTAGTAGTATTATCAGTAGTGGTAGTAGTATTACTATTCGAAGTAGGAGTAGCAACAGTAGTAGTAGTAGTGGTAGGAGTAGTACTATTCGAAGTAGGAGTAGCAACAGTAGTAGTGGTAGGAGTAGTACTATTCGAAGTAGTAGTAGTATGAGTGGTAGGAGTAGTACTATTTGAAGTAGGAGTAGTAACAGTAGTAGTAGTGGTAGGAGTAGTACTATTTGAAGTAGGAGTAGCAACAGTAGTAGTAGGAGTGGTAGGAGTAGTACTATTTGAAGTAGGAGTAGCAACAGTAGTAGTAGGAGTGGTAGGAGTAGTACTATTTGTAGTAGGAGTAGCAACAGTAGTAGTAGGAGTGGTAGGAGTAGTACTATTTGTAGTAGGAGTAGCAACAGTAGGAGTATTATCAGTGGTGGTAGTAGTTGTAGTATCAGTAGTAGGAGTATCAGTAGTAGTTGTAGTATCAGTAGTAGGAGTAGCAACAGTAGTAGTATTATCAGTAGTAGTTGTAGTAGGAGTATATGTAGTAGTTGTAGTATCAGTAGTAGGAGTATATGTAGTAGTTGTAGTAGGAGTAGCAACAGTAGTAGTATTATCAGTAGTAGGAGTAGCAACAGTAGTAGTATTATCAGTAGTAGGAGTATCAGTAGGAGTATCAGTAGTAGTTGTGGTAGTTGTAGTAGTAGTATCAGTAGTAGTTGTAGTAGTAGTATCAGTGGTAGTAGTTGTAGTAGTGGTAGTGGTGGTAGTAGTAGTATCAGTAGTAGTTGTAGTATCAGTAGTAGTATCAGTAGTAGTTGTAGTATCAGTAGTAGTATCAGTGGTAGTTGTAGTAGTAGTATCAGTAGTAGTTGTAGTATCAGTAGTAGTATCAGTGGTAGTTGTAGTATCAGTAGTAGTATCAGTAGTGGGGGTAGCAACAGTAGTAGTAGTATCAGTAGTAGGAGTAGTATCAGTAGTAGTATTATCAGTAGTAGTATTATCAGTAGTAGTAGGAGCAGTATCAGTAGTAGTATTATCAGTAGTAGTAGGAGTAGTATCAGTAGTAGTATTATCAGTAGTAGTAGGAGTAGTATCAGTAGTAGTATTATCAGTAGTAGCAGGAGTAGTATTATCAGTAGTAGGAGTAGTATCAGTAGTAGTATTATCAGTAGTAGTAGGAGTATCAGTAGTAGTATTATCAGTAGTAGTAGGAGTATCAGTAGTAGTATTATCAGTAGTAGTAGGAGTAGCAACAGTAGTAGTATTATCAGTAGTAGTAGGAGTAGCAACAGTAGTAGTAGTATTAGTAGTAGTATTAACAGTAGTAGTATTAGTAGTAGTATTAACAGTAGTAGTATTAGTAGTAGTATTAACAGTAGTAGTATCAGCTGCTGTTGTTACGGTCACAAGTGTTACAAAGATGATTTCTATGGAAAAAGGGTAATGAACTACTGTCTTCCAGCTATTGAGAAACCCTAAACATTTTATGTCTCTCTCTGTCCCTCCCTCTTTGTCCCTCTCTCTCTGTCCCTCCCTCTCTCTCTGTCCCTCCCTCTCTCTCTGTGTCTCTCTCTCTCTCTCTCTGTCCCTCTCTCTCTCTCTGTCTCTCTCTCTGTCTCTCTCTCTGTCTCTCTCTCTCTCTGTCCCTCTCTCTCTCTCTGTCCCTCTCTCTCTCTCTGTCTCCCTCGCTCTGTCTCCCTCTCTCTCGCTCTGTCTCCCTCTCTCTCGCTCTGTCTCCCTCTCTCTCGCTCTGTCTCCCTCTCTCTCGCTCTGTCTCCCTCTCTCTCGCTCTGTCTCCCTCTCTCTCGCTCTGTCTCCTCTCTCTCGCTCTGTCTCCCTCTCTCTCGCTCTGTCTCCCTCTCTCTCGCTCTGTCTCCCTCTCTCTCTGCTCTGTCTCCCTCTCTCTCGCTCTGTCTCCCCTCTCTCTCGCTCTGTCTCCCTCTCTCTCGCTCTGTCTCCCTCTCTCTCGCTCTGTCTCCCTCTCTCTCGCTCTGTCTCCCTCTCTCTCGCTCTGTCTCCTCTCTCTCTCGCTCTGTCTCCCTCTCTCTCGCTCTGTCTCCTCTCTCTCGCTCTGTCTCCCTCTCTCTCGCTCTGTCTCCCTCTCTCTCGCTCTGTCTCCCTCTCTCTCGCTCTGTCTCCCTCTCTCTCGCTCTGTCTCCCTCTCTCTCGCTCTGTCTCCCTCTCTCTCGCTCTGTCTCCCTCTCTCTCGCTCTGTCTCCCTCTCTCTCGCTCTGTCTCCCTCTCTCTCGCTCTGTCTCCTCTCTCTCGCTCTGTCTCCCTCTCTCTCGCTCTGTCTCCCTCTCTCTCGCTCTGTCTCCCTCTCTCTCGCTCTGTCTCCCTCTCTCTCGCTCTGTCTCCCTCTCTCTCGCTCTGTCTCCCTCTCTCTCGCTCTGTCTCCCTCTCGCTCTGTCTCCCTCTCTCGCTCTGTCTCCCTCTCTCTCGCTCTGTCTCCCTCTCTCTCGCTCTGTCTCCCTCTCTCTCGCTCTGTCTCCCTCTCTCTCGCTCTGTCTCCTCTCTCTCGCTCTGTCTCCTCTCTCTCGCTCTGTCTCTCTTCTCGCTCTGTCTCTCCTCTCTCTCGCTCTGTCTCCCTCTCTCTCGCTCTGTCT
>NW_025747783.1:0-12500 GCF_021184085.1 Oncorhynchus gorbuscha | reverse complement strand
GTGGATAGATGGGTGGGTGGGTAGATGGGTGGATAGATGGGTGGGTGGGTAGATGGGTACATAGATGGGTGGGTGGGTAGATGGGTGCATAGATGGATGGGTGGGTAAATGTGGCTCCCTGAGACCTCCCGGGTCAGTATGGAAGGGTGAATAGATGGGTAGATAGATGGGTGGGTGGGTAAATGTGGCTCCCTGAGAGTCCTCCTGGGTCAGTATGGAAGGGTGGATAGATGGGTGGGTGGGTAGATGGGTGGATAGATGGGTGGGTGGGTAGATGGGTACATAGATGGGTGGGTGGGTAGATGGGTGCATAGATGGATGGGTGGGTAAATGTGGCTCCCTGAGACCTCCTGGGTCAGTATGGAAGGGTGGATAGATGGGTGGGTGGGTAAATGTGGCTCTCTGAGACCTCCTGGGTCAGTACTTTGTTTGTTTTTAAAATGTTTTCGATAATAAAGAGCAAAACGTTGCCTAAACAAGGATCCTGAGAAGTATTTGTTATTGACAGTCATTAATGATTTGTTGTTGTTGCTAAACCTTTAGTTATGCAGAGTTTAGTGGATTTAAAGCCCCTCTTTCAGCACTATCTGGATCCTAATTCATTTGTTTCTCAGTGGGGTTACCATCAGGAGCCATCTTGTCTCTCCCCAAGATGTTTCTGGATCCGCGGAGACCAGAGGTCGTCACTGAACACAGCCGGTTAGTACCAACACCCCCCTGGGTCGTGTTCATCAGGCACCAAAATGAACGGTACCCTGTTTTTTTCCAAAGTTATTTGACCGTTTGAGAGGAATACTGGTTCAAATCAAATCAAATGTTATTTGTCACGTGCGCTGAATACAACAGGTGTAGTAGACCTCACAGTGAAATGCTGAATACAACAGGTGTAGTAGACCTCACAGTGAAATGCTGAATACAACAGGTGTAGTAGACCTCACAGTGAAATGCTGAATACAACAGGTGTAGTAGACCTCACAGTGAAATGCTGAATACAACAGGTGTAGTAGACCTTACAGTGAAATACTGAATACAACAGGTGTAGTAGACCTCACAGTGAAATGCTGAATACAACAGGTGTAGTAGACCTTAGGGTGAAATGCTGAATACAACAGGTGTAGTAGACCTTAGGGTGAAATGCTGAATACAACAGGTGTAGTAGACCTTAGGGTGAAATGCTGAATACAACAGGTGTAGTAGACCCTAGGGTGAAATGCTGAATACAACAGGTGTAGTAGACCTTAGGGTGAAATGCTGAATACAACAGGTGTAGTAGACCCTAGGGTGAAATGCTGAATACAACAGGTGTAGTAGACCTTAGGGTGAAATGCTGAATACAACAGGTGTAGTAGACCTTAGGGTGAAATGCTGAATACAACAGGTGTAGTAGACCCTAGGGTGAAATGCTGAATACAACAGGTGTAGTAGACCTTACAGTGAAATGCTGAATACAACAGGTGAAGTAGACCTTACAGTGAAATGCTGAATACAACAGGTGTAGTAGACCTTACAGTGAAATGCTGAATACAACAGGTGTAGTAGACCTTACAGTGAAATGCTGAATACAACAGGTGTAGTAGACCTTACAGTGAAATGCTGAATACAACAGGTGTAGTAGACCCTAGGGTGAAATGCTGAATACAACAGGTGTAGTAGACCCTAGGGTGAAATGCTGAATACAACAGGTGTAGTAGACCTTACAGTGAAATGCTGAATACAACAGGTGAAGTAGACCTTACAGTGAAATGCTGAATACAACAGGTGTAGTAGACCTTACAGTGAAATACTGAATACAACAGGTATAGGGTGAAATGCTTACTTACAAGCCCTTAACCAACAACGCAGTAGAGTGGCTGGAGTCTTTGGCAATTTTTTGGGCCCTTGTCACTATATGAAAGTAAGAATTGGTTTATCATTTATTTCCAGTGAGGAGAACCTTATACCCTACGCCCCAGAGATGCCCATCCGCACAGAGTGGTTCATCAACTACAATCAGACCGTAGCGAGAGTGAAAGGAATCTACACTGCCCCCTCTGGCCTGGAGTCCACGTGTCTAGTGAGTCTATGGTCTATTACATTGGTTTCCAACCTGTTTCGGCTACTGTACCACAAAGTACATTTTGCCATGTCCACATTTTCCTATGTCCTTGGAGTACCCCTCATGTGCATTTTACCAGTAGGCCTATGGTCTCACGATTCTTCTCTAGTACCCCCAGGGTTCCTACTACCCCCTGTGGATCGGCCAGGTACCCCTTGTGGATAGGCTAGGTACCCCCATGGATCCTATTACCCCCATGGATCCTAGTACCCCCTGTGGATAGTCTAGGTACCCCCAGGGGTCCTAGTACTCCCTGTGGATAGTCTAGGTACCCCCAGGGGTCCTAGTACCCCCTGTGGATAGGCTAGGTACCCCCAGGGGTCCTAGTACCCCCTGTGGATAGGCTAGGTACCCCCAGGGGTCCTAGTACCCCTGTGGATAGGCTAGGTACCCCAGGGGTCCTAGTACCCCTGTGGATAGGCTAGGTACCCCCAGGGGTCCTAGTACCCCCTGTGGATAGGCTAGGTACCCCCTGGGGTCCTAGTACCCCCTGTGGATAGGCTAGGTACCCCCAGGGGTCCTAGTACCCCCTGTGGATAGGCTAGGTACCCCCAGGGGTCCTAGTACCCCCTGTGGATAGGCTAGGTACCCCCAGGGGTTCTTAGTACCCCCTGTGGATAGGCTAGGTACCCCCAGGGGTCCTAGTACACCCTGTGGATAGGCTAGGTACCCCCAGGGGTCCTAGTACACCCTGTGGATAGGCTAGGTACCCCCAGGGGTCCTAGTACCCCTGGTTGAGAAACTGGTCTATTACACTTCCTTCTGCATTTCCAAGGCCATGTTACACTGACAATGCAGAGAGCGACTGTAGATGAAATGAAGATTAAACTATAGTGTAGGTCAAAAGACTAAATATTTAATGCGGAAATGTGAATGTTTTGTCCCACAGGTGGTTGCGTACGGTCTTGACATTTACCAAACCAGGGTGTACCCCTCCAAGCAGTTCGACGTGCTGAAAGATGACTACGACTACGTCCTGATCAGCAGTGTTCTGTTCGCGCTGTTCTTCGCCACCATGATTAGTAAACGTCTGGCACAGGTCAAACTGCTCAACCGGGCCTGGCGGTAGAAGAGTCAACTTCTCGCCTTTCGACTCTGACCTCTCCGTTGCTGCATGGATGACCCCGGGACAGTGGACGAGCTGAAGCCGTTTTGGTGGGGTGGGTCGTCGTCTTTCTTTTTCAAGGAAGTGATTCATTTCGGGTTGCCAGATTTCTCTCATTTTTTTTTTTTTTGTTGGTTTAATTTATTTGGTAAGACTTTGCATTGAGGTAGAATTTAAGGGGAGTTACGTTGCCTTCAGAACGTATTCTGGATTTATACCCTGGACTTATTCCACATTGTTTTACTGCATAAATTCAACATGGATTAGATTATTTTCTTTTTTTTCTCACCCAGGTACACACAATATCCCATAATGAAAGTGAAAACAACATGTTTTTAGAAATATTTGTACATTTTATTGAAAATGAAATACAGATCTAATTTACGTAAGCATTCACACCCCTGAGTCAATAATTTGTAGAAACACCAGTGGTGGAGATTACAGCTTTGCGTCGTCTTGGGTATGTCGGTATCAAGCTTTGAGTCATCTGGAATTGAGGATTTCTTCCCATTAATAATAATAATAATAATAATAATATATGCCATTTAGCAGACGCTTTTATCCAAAGCGACTTACAGTTCAAGTTCTGTTAAGTTAGATGGGGAGCAACGGTGAACAGCAATCTTCAAGGTTTTCTCCAGATGAGCTGTGCCTGGTTTTCTCCAGGCGAGCTGTGCCTGGTTTTCTCCAGACGTAACAGTTTGCATTCAGGCCAAAGAGTTCGATTTTCATCTCATCAGACCACAATCTTTTTAGATATGCTCTTTCAAATGCTTTTTTTTTTGCCAGCTTCAGGCATGCTGTCATGTGTCGTTTTCTCAGGAGTGGCTTCCATCTGGCCACTCTCCCATAAAGCCCAGATTAGTGAAGTGCGGTAGAGACTGTTTGTCCTTCTGGCAGGTTCTCCCATCTCAGCCAAGGAACTCTGTAGTTCTGTCAGAGTGGTCATTGGGCTCTCCCTGAACAAGGTCCTTCTTGCCCGGTTCAGTTTGGTCGGATAGCCATCTCTAGGCAGAGTCTGGGTAGGTTCTCCCATCTCAGCCAAGGAACTCTGTAGTTCTGTGGTCATTGGGCTCTCCCTGAACAAGGTCCTTCTTGCCCGGTTCAGTTTGGTCGGATAGCCATCTCTAGGCAGAGTCTTGGTAGGTGCTCCCATCTCAGCCAAGGAACTCTGTAGTTCTGTCAGTGGTCATTGGGCTCTCCCTGAACAAGGTCCTTCTTGCCCGGTTCAGTTTGGTCGGATAGCCATCTCTAGGCAGAGTCTGGGTAGGTTCTCCCATCTCAGCCAAGGAACTCTGTAGTTCTGTGGTCATTGGGCTCTCCCTGAACAAGGTCCTTCTTGCCCGGTTCAGTTTGGTCGGATAGCCATCTCTAGGCAGAGTCTGGTTCTGTCAGTGGTCAGGTTCTCTTTGATGGAGACCTCAGAGTACACTGTGGCATTAGCTTGGAAACTTTCAACACTCTAGAAATCGTCGTGTAACCTTCCCCCGGATATGACTCGACCCGATTCTTATCTCGGTGATCTACAGACAGTTCCTTGGGCTTCATGGTATATTTTCTGTTTCTTTGTAAATCCTGTCGTGTTTCTTTGTAAATCCTGTCAAAACAATTGAGTTGGCCGCTCACTGGTGGACTCCAATCGTGTCTCACGGAGGATCAAAATGAGAACCCCGAGCTCAATTTGGAGTGTCATAGCAAAAGGGGTGTGGCTACTTATGTAAATGTGATACATTTGCATAAAATTTCCGCAACATGTTTTTACTGTTGTGTGTTTTCGGGCTGTAAAAACCACAAATTGTAAGAATAAGTCAAGTGGTATGAATACTTACAGAACTGTATGTCATTGCTCTGAGCAAATGATAAACTGTCTAAACTCTTCATAGCCTCTCTTTTTAAGGTAGCAATGTAAAGTGCTTTTCATGATCTCACATCATGCAATGAAATGTTTTTTTTTTGTGTGTTTTTTTTATCACAACGAAAGAGCAGTTAAATGGTGCATTTCAAAGCAGGCGTTGTTATACTGAAATATTATTCAGCTCTGAAAGATGACTAAAACATTTTTTTTTTCATTTTAGGCCTAATCTAAGATTACTTACATGTGGTACAGATTTCGATAACTTTTTGTTTATTTTGTAAAAAAAAAAAAAAATACTGTTTTTATGTGTGCTAAAGGGGTATGTTCACCATGTTTGTGCCACAGATGCTTGAAGACCATCCCTATGACAGATAGTGAATTGGGGTGGGGGGGGGGGGGGGTGTACTGAGGAGGTTTGCTTTTTGGGGTCGTCTGCCTCCGAGGTCTTTCTTTGATGCACTGGAAGTTTTGTGATTTTATCTTTGAACTAATATCCCCCCCCCATGGCTTTTGTGTAAATTATAGTTTAAGATATTTATGTATATTTGTCTTAAACATGGATTAGCATGGTGCTCTAGAGTATACATTTTGGGGTGAATGGGAGAACTCTGCTCATGCAACACTTTCACAAACATGCCGATGCCCTCAATAAAATGATGACTAATTTAGCATTTTGCATTTTGTTTTGTACAAAGTAAGCTTACTACTGATTTGTTTGGTTGTGCTATAAAGAAATAATAGCAATGATTTTTCTTCTTACTGCAGTTTACAGTGAAATAAACAGCTGTTTTAAACCATAATAACTGAGTTCGGAAGAGTTTGTCGTATTTACATGACAAAAACAACTAAACAACCAAGCCAAACATTGTGTATCTTAGCGAGCCAAACATTGTGTATCTTAGCGAGCCAAACATTGTGTATCTTAGCGAGCCAAACATTGTGTATCTTAGCGAGCTATTGTAATGTTAGGCTTTAACAAGCCACAGCTGACTAACTAGCAAACATTTCCTCTATTGCAAGAATCCAAAACGTATGCCGTGGTTCTCAGTTTACTCGAGGGTCAAGTCGTTTGCCATCACGATGTTGCTGATGTGATTGGTAGGAATGGTTTAGATGTGATGTTGCTGATGTGATTGGTAGGAATGGTTTAGATGTGATGTTGTTGATGTGATTGGCAGGAATGGTTTAGATGTGATGTTGATGTGATTGGCAGGAATGGTTTAGATGTGATTGACAGGAATGGTTTAGATGTGATGTTGATGTGATTGGCAGGAATGGTTTAGATGTGATTGACAGGAATGGTTTAGATGTGATGTTGATGTGATTGGCAGGAATGGTTTAGATGTGATTGACAGGAATGGTTTAGATGTGATGTTGATGTGATTGGCAGGAATGGTTTAGATGTGATGTTGCTGATGTGATTGACAGGAATGGTTTAGATGTGATTGGCAGGAATGGTTTAGATGTGATGTTGCTGATGTGATTGACAGGAATGGTTTAGATGTGATTGACAGGAATGGTTTAGATGTGATGTTGCTGATGTGATTGGCAGGAATGGTTTAGATGTGATGTTGCTGATGTGATTGGCAGGAATGGTTTAGATGTGATGTTGCTGATGTGATTGGTAGGAATGGTTTAGATGTGATGTTGCTGATGTGATTGGCAGGAATGGTTTAGATGTGATGTTGCTGATGTGATTGACAGGAATGGTTTAGATGTGATGTTGCTGATGTGATTGACAGGAATGGTTTAGATGTGATTGGCAGGAATGGTTTAGATGTGATGTTGCTGATGTGATTGACAGGAATGGTTTAGATGTGATTGGCAGGAATGGTTTAGATGTGATGTTGATGTGATTGGCAGGAATGGTTTAATGTGATGTTGCTGATGTGATTGGCAGGAATGGTTTAGATGTGATGTTGCTGATGTGATTGGCAGGAATGGTTTAGATGTGATGTTGCTGATGTGATTGGCAGGAATGGTTTAGATGTGATTGGCAGGAATGGTTTAGATGTGATGTTGCTGATGTGATTGACAGGAATGGTTTAGATGTGATTGGCAGGAATGGTTTAGATGTGATGTTGATGTGATTGGCAGGAATGGTTTAGATGTGATGTTGCTGATGTGATTGGCAGGAATGGTTTAGATGTGATTGGCAGGAATGGTTTAGATGTGATGTTGCTGATGTGATTGGCAGGAATGGTTTAGATGTGATTGGCAGGAATGGTTTAGATGTGATTGGCAGGAATGGTTTAGATGTGATGTTGATGTGATTGGCAGGAATGGTTTAGATGTGATTGGCAGGAATGGTTTAGATGTGATGTTGATGTGATTGGCAGGAATGGTTTAGATGTGATGTTGCTGATGTGATTGGCAGGAATGGTTTAGATGTGATTGGCAGGAATGGTTTAGATGTGATGTTGCTGATGTGATTGGCAGGAATGGTTTAGATGTGATTGGCAGGAATGGTTTAGATGTGATTGGCAGGAATGGTTTAGATGTGATGTTGATGTGATTGGCAGGAATGGTTTAGATGTGATTGGCAGGAATGGTTTAGATGTGATGTTGATGTGATTGGCAGGAATGGTTTAGATGTGATGTTGCTGATGTGATTGGCAGGAATGGTTTAGATGTGATGTTGATGTGATTGGCAGGAATGGTTTAGATGTGATGTTGCTGATGTGATTGGCAGGAATGGTTTAGATGTGATGTTGCTGATGTGATTGGCAGGAATGGTTTAGATGTGATGTTGCTGATGTGATTGGCAGGAATGGTTTAGATGTGATGTTGACATGAGTTGACACAGCTGTTAGTTTGATGTGGGGCTCTCTCTTATAACAGTTCTTAACTTAGCACTGCTCGATCCGTTCTGAGGTAGGTGGTTCTGAGGTAGGTGGTTCTGAGGTAGGTGGTTCTGAGGTAGGTGGTTCTGAGGTAGGTGGTTCTGAGGTAGGTGGTTCTGAGGTAGGTGGTTCTGAGGTAGGTGGTTCTGAGGTAGGTGGTTCTGAGGTAGGTGGTTCTGAGGTAGGTCATGTTAGCCCAAATCTGGGATATATCTTGCAGTTCAATGGTCACTTCAGTCGTTGATACACCCATTCATACTTGAAGCTTATCGGTTATACTGTTAAATGCCTTCATGTGTCAAGTCTAATGAGCCTCGTGCAACTAACAAACCTCCCATTTATAACAAAGTATAGCAATGGAGCAGCAGCACAGCCTTTTTGTGTTGACATTTGAGTTCACTGAACTGTAAATTATAGCTTCACAATTTGTAGATTATTCATCATGTCATTGTGTTGAGCTGTCTGTCAGTCCCGACATCCAACCACCAGGCTACCTGCTGTCTGTCAGTCCCGACATCCAGCCACCCCATCCATCATGTCATTATGTTGAGCTGTCTGTCAGTCCCGACATCCAACCACCAGGCTACCTGCTGCCCCATCATCATGTCATTATGTTGAGCTGTCTGTCAGTCCCGACATCCAACCACCAGGCTACCTGCTGCCCCATCATCATGTCATTATGTTGAGCTGTCTGTCAGTCCCGACATCCAACCACCAGGCTACCTGCTGCCCCATCATCATGTCATTATGTTGAGCTGTCTGTCAGTCCCGACATCCAACCACCAGGCTACCTGCTGCCCCATCATCATGTCATTATGTTGAGCTGTCTGTCAGTCCCGACATCCAACCACCAGGCTACCTGCCACCCCATCCATCATGTCATTATGTTGAACTGTCTGTCAGTCCCGACATCCAACCACCAGGCTACCTGCTGCCCCATCATGTCATTATGTTGAGCTGTCTGTCAGTCCCGACATCCAACCACCAGGCTACCTGCTGCCCCATCATGTCATTATGTTGAGCTGTCTGTCAGTCCCGACATCCAACCACCAGGCTACCTGCTGCCCCATCATGTCATTATGTTGAGCTGTCTGTCAGTCCCGACATCCAACCACCAGGCTACCTGCTGCCCCATCATGTCATTATGTTGAGCTGTCTGTCAGTCCCGACATCCAACCACCAGGCTACCTGCTGCCCCATCATGTCATTATGTTGAACTGTCTGTCAGTCCCGACATCCAACCACCAGGCTACCTGCTGCCCCATCATGTCATTATGTTGAGCTGTCTGTCAGTCCCGACATCCAACCACCAGGCTACCTGCTGCCCCATCATGTCATTATGTTGAGCTGTCTGTCAGTCCCGACATCCAACCACCAGGCTACCTGCTGCCCCATCATCATGTCATTATGTTGAGCTGTCTGTCAGTCCCGACATCCAACCACCAGGCTACCTGCTGCCCCATCATGTCATTATGTTGAGCTGTCTGTCAGTCCCGACATCCAACCACCAGGCTACCTGCTGCCCCATCATCATGTCATTATGTTGAACTGTCTGTCACTCATTTCCCATGTCATTGCAGTGAATCTGAGCACCTACCCTTGTTACGTTGTTTGGTAGGTGCACTTGATTCAGCAGCCCTAGTGCCAGGAAGGCAAAGTGTTCCCATTTTTAATCATTTAATGTGTCTGAAGATAGAACACTGCCTCCGCGCAGCAATGTTAGCAAACACAGAAAGGGGTCTGTAGGCCGGCCTACTGCTGGCCAATCGGATAGCTCAGATCGCCGTGTCTGCACAGTTTCCTTGAGCTATAGACAGTAAAAAAAGCATTGAATGCACAATACAAAGTTGAGCCTGTGAGTAAAAAGAAGAAAAAAAACCAAGACAAATGCCGTTCTCCCTACTTCCACTCACGCTACAACCAGCACTGCAATGAATGAATACAGCGAAGTGTTCCGATAAGCTTGTTGTTATTATCATCTGCTAGTGTTTTTATTTTTTTATTTTATATCGAGGAATATTTCACTTTCTCTGGTCATAGGAGGACCTACATTAATTAATTGGTGCATGAGGCAGAACTAATGCAGTGTGTGACTTCAGTATCGCCATCTGCTGGAAGAGTGTCCCCTTTTCTCAGCGGAGGGACTGAGAGCAGCCCCGCTGCTCCCTCCTCACCCTCCCCTCCCTCCTCACCCTCCCTCCCTCCCTCCACTCCCTCCTCACCCTCGCTCCCTCCGCTGCTCCCTCCTCACCCTCCCTCCCTCCCTCCCTCCTCACCCTCCCTCCCTCCGCTGCTCCCTCCCTCCCTCCCTCCTCACCCTCCCTCCCTCCCTCCCTCCTCACCCTCCCTCCCTCCCTCCTCTCCCTCCCTCCCTCCCTCCTCACCCTCCCTCACCCTCCCTCCTCCGCTGCTCCCTCCTCACCCTCCCTCCTCCCTCCTCACCCTCCCTCCTCCTCCTCACCCTCCCTCCTCTCCCTCCCTCCCTCCTCTCCTCACCCTCCTCCTCTCCCTCCCTCCCTCCCTCCTCACCCCCTCCCTCCCTCCCTCCTCACCCTCCCTCCTCACCCTCCCTCCCTCCCTAACTCCTAGAGTTATTAAAGTGACTATGCATAGATAATAAACAGAGAGTAGCAGCGGTGTAAAAGAGAGAGGGGGGAGGGGGGGGACAATGCAAATAGTCTGGGTCGCCCTTTGATTAGATTTGTTGTGGGAGTTGTCTGTCCTCCCCAGGAACAACTTTCTTTCAAAATGTCAGAGAGAAGCTGACATCATCCTCAGGCAACGGCAACTAGGTCTGATATATCTCAGGCTGAGGGCATTTTCACAGAGAGTTTTGAGCTATAGTTTTAATCAGAGTTGTGAGTTTATTACGTTGTATGTTTTTCGTTTGGTCCGGTTGGTTTCACATCGCCAAATGTCTAACAAACAAAAAATCCTAAGAAAGTGGTGCATGAGAAAGGAAGGAAGTTAGTATCAGTAGTAGCAGTAGTTAGTATCAGTAGAAGCAGTAGTTAGTATCAGTAGTTAGTATCAGTAGTAGCAGTAGTTAGTATCAGTAGAAGCAGTAGTTAGTATCAGTAGTTAGTATCAGTAGTTAGTAGCAGTAGTTAGTATCAGTAGAAGCAGTAGTTAGTATCAGTAGAAGCAGTAGTTAGTATCAGTAGAAGCAGTAGTTAGTATCAGTAGTATCAGTAGTTAGTATCAGTAGTTAGTATCAGTAGTAGCAGTAGTTAGTATCAGTAGAAGCAGTAGTTAGAAGCAGTAGTAGCAGTAGTTAGTATCAGTAGAAGCAGTAGTTAGTATCAGTAGTTAGTAGCAGTAGTTAGTAGCAGTAGTTAGTAGCAGTAGTTAGTAGCAGTAGTTAGTAGCAGTAGTTAGTAGCAGTAGTTAGTATCAGTAGAAGCAGTAGTTAGTATCAGTAGTTAGTATCAGTAGTAGCAGTAGTTAGTAGCAGTAGTTAGTATCAGTAGAAGCAGTAGTTAGTATCAGTAGTAGCAGTAGTTAGTATCAGTAGTTAGTATCAGTAGTTAGTAGCAGTAGTTAGTATCAGTAGTTAGTAGCAGTAGTTAGTATCAGTAGAAGCAGTAGTTAGTATCAGTAGAAGCAGTAGTTAGTATCAGTAGAAGCAGTAGTTAGTATCAGTAGTATCAGTAGTTAGTATCAGTAGTTAGTATCAGCAGAAGTTAGTAGCAGTAGTTAGTATCAGTAGAAGCAAGCAGTAGTTAGAAGCAGTAGTAGCAGTAGTTAGTATCAGTAGAAGCAGTAGTTAGTATCAGTAGTTAGTATCAGTAGTTAGTATCAGTAGTTAGTAGCAGTAGTTAGTAGCAGTAGTTAGTAGCAGTAGTTAGTAGCAGTAGTTAGTCAGCAGTTAGTTAGTATCAGTAGAAGCAGTAGTTAGTATCAGTAGTTAGTATCAGTAGTAGCAGTAGTTAGTAGCAGTAGTTAGTATCAGTAGAAGCAGTAGTTAGTATCAGTAGTAGCAGTAGTTAGTATCAGTAGTTAGTATCAGTAGTAGCAGTAGTTAGTATCAGTAGAAGCAGTAGTTAGTATCAGTAGAAGCAGTAGTTAGTATCAGTAGTTAGTATCAGTAGTTAGTAGCAGTAGTTAGTAGCAGTAGTTAGTAGCAGTAGTTAGTAGCAGTAGTTAGTAGCAGTAGTTAGTAGCAGTAGTTAGTAGCAGTAGTTAGTATCAATAGTTAGTATCAGTAGAAGCAGTAGTTAGTATCAGTAGTAGCAGTAGTTAGTAGCAGTAGTAGCAGTAGTTAGTATCAGTAGTTAGTAGCAGTAGTAAGTAGCAGTAGTTAGTAGCAGTAGTATCAGTAGTAAGTATCAGTAGTTAGTAGCAGTAGTATCAGTACGTAGCAGTAGTTAGTAGCAGTAGTATCAGTAGTTAGTAGCAGTAAGTATCAGTAGTTAGTAGCAGTAAGTATCAGTAGTTAGTAGCAGTAAGTAGCAGTAGTTAGTAGCAGTAGTAAGTATCAGTAGTTAGTAGCAGTAGTAAGTATCAGTAGTTAGTAGCAGTAGTATCAGTAGTTAGTAGCAGTAGTAGCAGTAGTTAGTAGCGGTAAGTATCAGTAGTTAGCAGCAGTAAGTAGCAGTAGTT
>NW_025747782.1:45000-46498 GCF_021184085.1 Oncorhynchus gorbuscha | reverse complement strand
CTGAGAGAGAGTGAGCAGAGAAGAGAGAGAGTGAGAGAGAGCAAGCACAGAGAGAGAGAGAGAGCACAGAGAGAGAGAGCGAGCAGAGAGAGAGCAAGCACAGAGAGAGAGAGAGAGCTCAGAGAGAGAGCAGAGCCCAGAGAGAGAGAGAGCGAGAGAGAGAGAGAGCAAGCACAGAGAGAGAGAGAGAGCACAGAGAGCCCAGAGAGAGAGAGCGAGCACAGAGAGAGCGAGAGCCCAGAGAGAGAGCGAGAGCCCAGAGCAGAGCGAGAGAGAGAGAGAGAGCAAGCACAGAGGGAGAGAGCAAGAGAGAGAGCGAGAGCCCAGAGAGAGAGCGAGAGCCCAGAGAGAGAGAGAGAGAGGCCCGAGGGAGAGAGAGCTCCCCCGAGGAGAGAGAGAGAGAGAGGGAGAGAGGAGAGAGAGCCCTGAGAGAGAGAGAGAGAGAGAGCCCTGAGAAGAGAGAGTGAGAGGCCCGAGGGAGAGAGAGCGAGAGAGAGAGAGAGAGAGAGAGAGAGAGAGAGAGAGAGAGAGAGAGAGAGAGAGAGAGAGAGAGAGAGAGCAACGAGAGAGAGAGCCCCGAGATGGAGAGGGAGAGAGAGCGCACTGAGAAAGGAGAGAGAGAGCGCACTGAGAAAGGAGAGAGAGAGCGCCACGAGGGAGAGAGAGCGAGCGCACCGAGAAAGGAGAGAGAGAGAGCGCCTCGAGAAAGGAGAGAGTGTGAGGGAGAGAGAGCGAGAGAGCGGGAGCACAGGGAGAGAGAGCGAGAGAGCGGGAGCCCCGAGGGAGAGAGAGAGAGCGCCCCGAGGGAGAGAGCGAGCGCCCCGAGGGAGAGAGAGCGAGCGCCCCGAGGGAGAGAGAGCGAGCGCCCCGAGGGAGAGAGAGCGAGCGCCCCGAGGGAGAGAGAGCGAGCGCCCCGAGGGAGAGAGAGCGAGCGCCCCGAGGGAGAGAGAGCCCTGAGAGAGAGAGAGTGAGAGTGAGAGAGCAGAAAGAGCGAGTGAGCACAGAGAGAGAGAGCGAGAGAGCAAGAGAGAGAGAGCCCTGAGAGAGAGAGAGAGAGAGAGAGAGAGAGAGAGAGAGAGAGAGAGAGAGAGAGAGAGAGAGAGAGAGAGAGAGAGAGAGAGAGAGAGCCCAGAGAGAGAGCGATGCCCAGAGAGGGAGAGAGAGCAACGAGAGAGAGAGAGCCCCGAGAGGGAGAGAGAGAGCGCCCCGAGAAAGGAGAGAGAGAGAGCGCCGAGAGGAGCCCGAGAGGAGAGAGAGAGGAGAGCCTCCCGAGAGAGAGAGCTGAGAGAGAGCCCTCGAGAGAGAGCCCAGGGAGAGAGCCGGGAGCTCCGAGGGAGAGCGAGAGAGCCGAGAGGGAGAGAGAGAGAGCGGAGCCCCGAGGGAGAGAGAGAGCGAGCCCAGAGAGAGAGAGAGAGAGAGCGAGAGCCCCGAGAGAGAGAGAGCCCTGAGAGAGCCCCGAGAGAGAGAGAGAGCGAGAGAGAGAGCGAGAGCCCAGAGA
>NW_025747782.1:37500-40000 GCF_021184085.1 Oncorhynchus gorbuscha | reverse complement strand
CCAGAGAGTGAGAGAGCACCCCGAGGGAGAGAGAGCGAGCACCCCTAGGGAGAGAGAGCGAGCGCCTAGGAAGGGAGAGCCCTGAGAGAGAGCCCTGAGAGAGAGTGAGAGCGAGCGAGCACAGAGAGAGAGCGAGAGAGCACAGAGAGCAAGAGAGAGAGATAGCCCTGAGAGACTGAGCAGAGAAGAGAGAGCGAGCAGAGGGAGAGCGAGCACAGAGAGAGAGAGAGAGAGCGAGCACAGAGAGAGAGAGCGAGCGAGCACAGAGAGAGAGCGAGCGAGCACAGAGAGCGAGAGAGAGAGATAGCCCTGAGAGAGAGAGCCCTGAGAGAGAGTGAGCAGAGAAGAGAGAGCGAGCAGAGAAGAGAGAGCGAGCAGAGAAGAGAGAGCGAGCAGAGAGAGAGAGAGCAATCACAGAGAGAGAGAGCAAGCACAGAGAGAGAGAGAGAGCGAGCGCCCCGAGGGAGAAAGAGCGAGCGCCCCGAGGGAGAAAGAGCGAGCGCCCCGAGGGAGAAAGAGCGAGCGCCCCGAGGGAGAAAGAGCGAGCGCCCGAGGGAGGGAGAGCGAGCGCCCTGAGGGAGGGAGAGCCCTGAGAGAGAGAGAGAGAGAGAGAGAGAGAGAGAGAGCCCTGAGAGAGCAGAAAGAGCGAGCGAGCACGGAGAGAGAGCGAGCGATCACAGGAAGAGAGCGAGCACAGGGAGAGAGCGAGCACAGGGAGAGAGCGAGCAGGCACAGAGCGAGCGAGAGATAGCCCTGAGAGAGAGAGAGAGCAGAGAGAGAGAGAGCGAGCAGAGAGAGAGAGCAGAGCCCAGAGAGAGAGAGAGAGCCCAGAGAGAGAGAGCCCTGAGACAGAGAGAGAGAGCCCGAGAGAGAGAGAGAGAGAGAGAGAGAGCCCAGAGAGAGAGAGAGAGAGAGAGAGAGAGAGAGAGCGAGAGCCCCGAGGAGCCCTGAGAGAGCCCCGAGAGAGAGCAGAGGAGAGAGAGAGAGAGAGAGAGCGAGAGAGAGAGAGAGCGAGAGCGAGAGAGAGAGCCCTGAGAGAGAGAGAGAGAGAGAGATAGAGAGAGAGAGCAGAGAGAGAGCGAGCGAGCACAGAGAGAGAGAGAGCAAGCCAGAGAGAGAGAGCCCTGAGAGAGAGAGAGAGAGAGAGAGCGAGCCCGAGAGAGAGAGCAGAGAGAGAGAGAGCAAGCCCGAGAGAGAGAGAGCGAGCGAGAGAGAGAGAGAGAGAGCGCCCGAGGGAGAAAGAGCGAGCGCCCGAGGAGAGAGCGAGAGAGCCCGAGAGAGAAGAGCGAGAGCCCCTGAGAGAGAGAGAGAGCAGAGCGAGCGCCCGAGAGAGAGAGAGAGCGAGCCAGCACAGAGAGCGAGCCCTGAGGAGAGAGCCCTGAGAGAGAGAGCGAGAGCTCCCGAGAGAGAGAGAGAGCGAGCCAGCAGAGAGAGAGCGAGCCCGGAGAGAGAGAGCAGAGCCCGAGAGAGAGAGAGAGAGAGAGAGAGAGCGAGAGCGCCCGAGAGAGAGAGAGCCCCCGAGAGAGAGAGAGAGAGCGCCCGAGAGAGAGAGAGAGAGAGAGAGAGAGCCCTGAGAGAGAGAGAGCGAGAGCGAGCGAGAGAGAGAGAGAGCCCCGAGAGAGAGCGAGAGAGAGAGAGAGAGAGCGAGCAGAGAGAGAGAGCGAGAGCACAGAGAGAGAGAGAGCCCCGAGAGAGAGCGCAGCCCGAGAGAGAGAGAGCGAGCCCCGAGAGAGAGAGAGCGCCTAGGGAGGGAGAGCCCCCGAGAGAGAGCGAGAGAGCAGAGAAGAGAGAGCGAGAGAGAGAGAGCCCTGAGAGAGAGCCCTGAGAGAGTGAGAGAGAAGAGAGAGCGAGAGAGAGAGAGAGAGCAGCACAGAGCGAGAGCCCAGAGAGAGAGAGAGAGCGAGCCCCGAGAGAGAGAGAGAGCGCCCGGAGAGAGAGAGAGCGAGCCCCGAGGGAGAGAGAGCGAGCGAGAGAGAGAGAGCGAGCGCCCGAGGGAGGGAGAGCCCGAGAGAGAAAGAGCGAGCGCCCGAGAAGAGAGAGCGAGCCCGAGAGAGAGAGAGAGAGCCCTGAGAGAGAGAGCAGCCCGAAGAGAGAGAGCGAGAGAGAGAGAGAGCGAGCCAGAGACAGAGAGAGCGAGCCCCGAGAGAGAGAGGAGAGAGAGAGAGCTCCCCGAGAGAGAGAGCGAGCGAGAAAGAGCGAGCGCCCCGAGAGAGAGAGAGCGAGCGCCCGAGAGAGAGAGAGAGCCCGAGAGAGAGAGAGCGAGCGCCCGAGAGAGAGAGAGAGCGAGCGCCCCGAGAGAGAGAGAGCGAGCGAGAGGGAGCGAGAGCCCTGAGAGAGAGAGAGAGCCCTGAGAGAGAGAGAGCAGAGAGAGCGAGCCGAGAGAGCGAGCGAGCCCAGGGAGAGAGAGCCACCCGAGAGAGAGCGAGCGAGCACAGAGCCTAGGGAGAGAGAGAGCCCTGAGAGAGAGAGAGCAGAGAGAGAGCGAGCGAGAGAGAGAGAG
>NW_025747782.1:10000-35000 GCF_021184085.1 Oncorhynchus gorbuscha | reverse complement strand
GAGAGAGAGAGAGCCCCGAGAGAGAGAGCGCCCGAGAGAGAGAGAGCAGCGCCCCGAGAGAGAGAGCGAGCGCCCGAGAGAGAGAGAGCGAGCGCCCGAGAGAGAGAGCGAGCCCGAGAGAGAGCGAGCGCCCGAGAGAGAGAGAGCGAGCGCCCGAGAGGAGAGAGAGAGAGAGCGCAGAGCGAGGGAGAGAGAGCGAGCGCCCGAGAGAGAGCGAGAGCGAGCGCCTGAGAGAGAGAGAGCGCCCGAGAGAGAGAGAGCGAGCGCCCGAGAGAGAGAGAGAGCCAGAGAGAGAGAGAGAGCAGAGAGAGAGCGAGAGAGCCCCGAGAGAGAGAGAGAGCACCGAGGGAGAGAGAGCGAGCGCCCCGAGAGAGAGAGAGAGAGAGAGAGAGAGCGAGCCCCCGAGAGAGAGAGAGCGAGAGCCCGAGAGAGAGCCCTGAGCGCCCCGAGAGAGAGAGAGCGGAGCAGAGAGAGAGAGAGCGCCCCGAGAGAGAGAGAGAGCGAGCGCCCCCGAGAGAGAGAGAGCGCCCGAGAGAGAGAGAGAGAGAGAGAGAGAGAGCGAGCGCCCGAGAGAGAGCGAGCCGCCCGAGAGAGAGAGAGAGAGAGCAGCGCCCCGAGAGAGAGAGCGAGAGCGAGCGCCCCGAGAGAGAGAGAGCGAGAGAGAGCGAGCCCGAGAGAGAGAGAGAGCAGCGCCCCGAGAGAGAGAGAGCGAGCGCCCGAGAGAGAGAGAGCGAGCGCCCGAGAGAGAGAGCGAGCGCCCGAGAGAGAGAGAGAGAGCGAGCGCCCGAGAGAGAGAGAGCGAGCGCCCGAGAGAGAGAGAGCGCCCGAGAGAGAGAGCGCCCGAGAGAGAGAGCGAGCGCCCGAGAGAGAGAGAGCGAGCGCCCGAGAGAGAGAGAGCGCCCGAGAGAGAGAGCGAGCGCCCCGAGAGAGAGAGCGAGCGCCCGAGAGAGAGAGAGAGCGAGCGCCCGAGAGAGAGAGAGCGAGCGCCCGAGAGAGAGAGCGAGAGAGAGAGAGAGCGAGCGCCCCGAGAGAGAGAGAGAGAGAGCGCCCCGAGAGAGAGAGAGCGAGCGCCCCGAGAGAGAGAGAGAGCGCCCCGAGAGAGAGAGAGCGAGCGCCCGAGAGAGAGAGAGAGCGAGCGCCCGAGAGAGAGAGAGCGAGCGCCCGAGAGAGAGAGAGCGAGCGCCCCGAGAGAGCGAGCGCCCCGAGAGAGAGAGCGAGAGAGCGAGCGCCCCGAGAGAGAGAGCGAGCGCCCGAGAGAGAGAGAGAGCGCCCCGAGAGAGAGAGAGAGAGAGAGAGAGAGAGAGAGAGAGAGAGCGAGCGCCCCGAGAGAGAGAGAGAGAGCGAGCGAGCGCCCGAGAGAGAGAGAGCGAGCGCCCCCGAGAGAGAGAGAGAGAGAGAGCGCCCGAGAGAGAGAGAGAGAGCCAGCGCCCCGAGAGAGCGAGCGAGCCCCGAGAGAGAGCGAGAGAGCGAGAGAGAGCGAGCGCCCGAGAGAGAGAGAGAGAGCGCCCGAGAGAGAGAGAGCGCCCGAGAGAGAGCGCGCCCGAGAGAGAGAGAGAGCGAGCGCCCGAGAGAGAGAGAGAGAGCGAGAGAGCAGCCGAGAGAGAGAGAGAGAGCGAGCGCCCGAGAGAGAGAGAGCGAGCGCCCGAGAGAGAGAGAGCGAGCACCGAGAGAGAGCGCGAGCGCCCTGAGAGAGAGAGAGCGCCCCGAGAGAGAGAGAGAGAGAGCGAGCGCCCGAGAGAGAGAGAGCGAGCGCCCCGAGAGAGAGAGAGCGAGCGCCCCGAGAGAGAGTGAGCGCCCCGAGAGAGAGAGAGCGCCCCGAGAGAGAGCGAGCGCCCCGAGAGAGAGAGAGAGAGAGCGCCCCGAGAGAGAGAGAGAGAGCGAGCGCCCCGAGAGAGAGAGAGAGTGCCCCGAGAGAGAGAGAGAGTGCGCCCGAGAGAGAGAGAGCGCCCGAGAGAGAGAGAGAGCGAGCGCCCCGAGAGAGAGAGAGCGAGCGCCCGAGAGAGAGAGAGAGCGCCCGAGAGAGAGAGAGAGCGAGCGCCCGAGAGAGAGAGAGAGAGAGAGCGAGCCCGAGAGAGAGAGAGAGCGAGCGCCCGAGAGAGAGAGAGAGCGAGCGCCCGAGAGAGAGAGAGAGAGCGCCCGAGAGAGAGAGAGAGAGCCCGCCCGAGAGAGAGAGAGCGCGCCCCGAGAGAGAGAGAGAGTGAGCGCCCGAGAGAGAGAGAGAGCGAGAGCCCCGAGCGCCCGAGAGAGAGAGCGAGCGCCCCGAGAGAGAGAGAGAGCGAGCGCCCGAGAGAGAGAGCGAGCGCCCCGAGAGAGAGAGCGCCCGAGAGAGAGAGAGAGAGAGCGCCCCGAGAGAGAGAGAGCGCCCCGAGAGAGAGAGAGCGCCCCGAGAGAGCGCGCCCGAGAGAGAGAGAGAGCGAGCGCCCCGAGAGAGAGAGAGAGAGCGCCCGAGAGAGAGAGAGAGAGAGAGAGAGCGAGCGCCCCGAGAGAGAGAGAGAGCGCCCGAGAGAGAGAGCGAGCGCCCCGAGAGAGAGAGCGAGCGCCCCGAGAGAGAGAGAGAGAGAGCGCCCGAGAGAGAGAGAGAGCGCCCGAGAGAGAGAGAGCGAGCGCCCCGAGAGAGAGAGAGAGAGAGAGAGCGCCCCCGAGAGAGAGAGCGAGCGCCCGAGAGAGAGAGAGCGCCCGAGAGAGAGAGCGAGCGCCCGAGAGAGAGAGAGCGAGCGCCCGAGAGAGAGAGAGAGAGAGCGCCCCGAGAGAGAGCGCCCGCGAGAGCGAGCGCCCGAGAGAGAGAGCGAGCGCCCGAGAGAGAGAGAGAGAGCGAGCGCCCGAGAGAGAGAGCGAGCGCCCGAGAGAGAGAGAGAGAGAGAGAGAGAGCCCCCCGAGAGAGAGAGAGAGAGCGAGCGCCCGAGAGAGAGCGAGCTCCCCGAGAGAGAGTGCGAGCTCCCCGAGAGAGAGAGAGCGAGCGCCCGAGAGAGAGAGAGAGCGCCCCCGAGAGAGAGAGAGCGAGCTCCCGAGAGAGAGAGAGCGAGAGAGCGAGCGCCCGAGAGAGAGAGAGAGCGAGCGCCCCGAGAGAGAGAGAGCGAGCCCGAGAGAGAGAGAGCCGCCGAGAGAGAGAGAGAGCGAGCGCCCGAGAGAGAGAGAGCGCCCCGAGAGAGAGAGAGAGAGAGAGAGAGAGAGAGAGAGCGCCCGAGAGAGAGAGCGAGCGCCCCGAGAGAGAGAGAGCGCCCCGAGAGAGAGAGAGAGCGAGCGCCCGAGAGAGAGAGAGCGAGCGCCCGAGAGAGAGAGAGAGAGCGAGCGCCCCGAGAGAGAGAGAGCGAGCGCCCCGAGAGGAGAGAGAGAGCGAGCGCCCCGAGAGAGAGAGAGCGCCCGAGAGAGAGAGAGCGCCCGAGAGAGAGAGAGCGCCCGAGAGAGAGAGAGCGAGCGCCCGAGAGAGAGAGAGAGCGCCCCGAGAGAGAGAGCGAGCGCCCCGAGAGAGAGAGAGCGAGCCCCGAGAGAGAGAGAGCGAGCGCCCGAGAGAGAGAGAGCGAGCGCCCCGAGAGAGAGAGAGCGAGCCCCCGAGAGAGAGAGCGAGCGCCCCGAGAGAGAGAGAGCGCCCCCGAGAGAGAGAGCGCCCGAGAGAGAGAGCGAGCGCCCCGAGAGAGCGAGCGCCCCGAGAGAGAGAGAGAGAGCGAGCGCCCCGAGAGAGAGAGAGAGAGAGCGAGCGCCCCGAGAGAGAGAGAGAGCGAGCGCCCGAGAGAGAGAGAGCGAGCGCCCGAGAGAGAGAGAGAGCGAGCGCCCCGAGAGAGAGAGCGAGCGCCCGAGAGAGAGAGAGAGCGAGCGCCCCGAGAGAGAGAGAGCGAGCGCCCCGAGAGAGAGAGAGAGAGAGAGCGCCCCGAGAGAGAGAGAGCGAGCGCCCGAGAGAGAGAGAGCGAGCGCCCGAGAGAGAGAGAGAGAGCGAGCGCCCCGAGAGAGAGAGAGCGAGCGAGAGAGAGAGAGAGAGAGAGAGAGCGCCCCGAGAGAGAGAGAGCGCCCGAGAGAGAGCGAGCCCCCCGAGAGAGAGAGAGCGCGCCCGAGAGAGAGAGAGAGCGAGCGCCCCCGAGAGAGAGAGAGCGCCCCCGAGAGAGAGAGAGAGCGAGCGCCCGAGAGAGAGAGAGCGAGCGCCCGAGAGAGAGAGCGAGCACCCGAGAGAGAGAGCGCCCCGAGAGAGAGAGAGAGCGAGCGCCCGAGAGAGAGAGAGCGAGCGCCCCGAGAGAGAGAGCGAGCGCCCCGAGAGAGAGAGAGCGAGCGCCCCGAGAGAGAGAGAGCGAGCGCCCCGAGAGAGAGAGAGAGAGCGCCCGAGAGAGAGAGAGCGCCCGAGAGAGAGAGAGAGAGCGAGCGCCCCGAGAGAGAGAGAGAGAGGCGAGCGCCCCGAGAGAGAGAGAGCGAGCGAGCCCCGAGAGAGAGAGCGAGCGCCCCGAGAGAGAGAGAGCGAGCGCCCGAGAGAGAGAGAGCCCCGAGAGAGAGAGAGCGAGCGCCCGAGAGAGAGAGAGCGAGCGCCCGAGAGAGAGAGAGAGCGCCCCCGAGAGAGAGAGAGAGCGAGCGCCCCGAGAGAGAGAGCGAGCGCCCCGAGAGAGAGAGAGAGCGAGCGCCCCGAGAGAGAGCGAGCGCCCGAGAGAGAGAGAGCGAGCGCCCCGAGAGAGAGAGAGCGAGCGCCCCGAGAGAGAGAGAGCGAGCGCCCCGAGAGAGAGAGCGAGCGCCCGAGAGAGAGAGAGAGAGAGAGAGAGCGAGCGCCCGAGAGAGAGAGAGAGAGCGCCCCGAGAGAGAGAGCGAGCGCCCCGAGAGAGAGAGAGCGCGCCCCCGAGAGAGAGAGAGCGAGCGCCCCTGAGAGAGAGAGAGAGCGCCCCGAGAGAGAGAGCGAGCGCCCGAGAGAGAGAGAGCGAGCGCCCCGAGAGAGAGAGAGCGCCCCGAGAGAGAGAGAGAGAGCCGCCCGAGAGAGAGCGCCCGAGAGAGAGGAGCGAGCGCCCGAGAGAGAGAGAGAGCGAGCGCCCCGAGAGAGAGAGAGCGAGCGCCCCGAGAGAGAGAGAGAGAGCGCCCGAGAGAGAGAGAGCGCCCGAGAGAGAGCGCCCGAGAGAGCCCCGAGAGAGAGAGAGAGAGCGCCCCGAGAGAGAGAGAGCGAGCGCCCGAGAGAGAGAGCGAGCGCCCGAGAGAGAGAGAGCGAGCGCCCCGAGAGAGAGAGAGAGAGCGAGCGCCCGAGAGAGAGAGAGCGAGCGAGCGCCCGAGAGAGAGAGAGAGAGCGAGCGCCCCGAGAGAGAGAGAGAGAGAGCCCGAGAGAGAGAGAGAGAGAGAGAGAGCGCCCGAGAGAGAGAGAGAGC
Organism: Oncorhynchus gorbuscha; assembly: GCF_021184085.1. Classification (NCBI taxonomy): domain Eukaryota; kingdom Metazoa; phylum Chordata; class Actinopteri; order Salmoniformes; family Salmonidae; genus Oncorhynchus; species Oncorhynchus gorbuscha. The sequence goes on along the minus strand of NW_025747782.1, from coordinate 29,676 downwards.
GAGCGCCCCGAGAGAGAGAGAGCGAGAGCCCCGAGAGAGAGAGAGAGAGAGCGAGAGAGCGCCCCGAGAGAGAGAGAGAGAGAGCGAGCGCCCGGAGAGAGAGAGCGAGCGAGCACCCCGAGAGAGAGAGAGCGAGCGCCCGAGAGAGAGAGAGAGCGCCCGAGAGAGAGAGAGCGAGCCCCGAGAGAGAGAGAGCGAGCGCCCGAGAGAGAGAGAGAGAGCGCCCGAGAGAGAGAGCGAGCGCCCCGAGAGAGAGAGAGCGCCCCCGAGAGAGAGAGAGAGCGAGCGCCCGAGAGAGAGAGAGCGCCCGAGAGAGAGCGAGAGCGAGCCCCGAGAGAGAGAGCGAGAGAGCGAGCGCCCGAGAGAGAGAGAGAGCGAGCGCCCCGAGAGAGAGAGAGAGCGAGCGCCCCAGAGAGAGAGAGAGCGGGCGCCCGAGAGAGAGAGAGCGAGCGCCCGAGAGAGAGAGAGAGCGAGCGCCCGAGAGAGAGAGAGAGCGAGCGCCCGAGAGAGAGAGAGAGCCCCCGAGAGAGAGAGAGCGCCCCGAGAGAGAGAGAGCGAGAGAGAGCGAGCGCCCGAGAGAGAGAGAGCGCCCGAGAGAGAGAGAGCGAGCGCCCCCGAGAGAGAGAGAGCGAGCGCCCAGAGAGAGAGAGAGAGCGAGCGAGCGCCCCGAGAGAGAGAGAGAGCGCCCGAGAGAGAGAGAGAGAGCGAGCGAGCGCCCCGAGAGAGAGAGAGCGAGCGCCCGAGAGAGAGAGAGCGAGCGGGCGCCCCGAGAGAGAGAGAGAGAGCGAGCGCCCCGAGAGAGAGAGAGAGCGAGCGCCCCGAGAGAGAGAGAGAGAGCGAGCGCCCCGAGAGAGAGAGAGAGAGAGAGCGCCCCGAGAGAGAGAGAGCGAGCGCCCCGAGAGAGAGAGAGCGAGCGCCCGAGAGAGAGAGAGAGCGCCCCGAGAGAGAGAGAGCGAGCGCCCCGAGAGAGAGAGAGCGAGAGAGAGAGAGAGCGCCCCGAGAGAGAGAGAGCGATCTCCCCGAGAGAGAGAGCGCGAGCGCCCCGAGAGAGAGAGCGCCCCGAGAGAGAGAGCGAGCGAGCGAGAGAGAGCGAGCGCCGCGAGAGAGAGAGAGAGCCCCGAGAGAGAGAGCGAGCGCCCGAGAGAGAGAGAGCGAGCCCCGAGAGAGAGAGAGCGCCCCGAGAGAGAGAGAGAGCGCCCGAGAGAGAGAGAGCGAGCGCCCGAGAGAGAGAGAGCGCCCGAGAGAGAGAGAGAGCGAGCGCCCCGAGAGAGAGAGAGCGCCCGAGAGAGAGAGAGCGAGCGCCCCGAGAGAGAGAGCGAGCGCCCGAGAGAGAGAGAGCGAGCGCCCGAGAGAGAGAGAGAGCGAGCGCCCGAGAGAGAGAGAGCGAGCGCCCCGAGAGAGAGAGAGCGAGCACCCCGAGAGAGAGAGAGAGCGAGCGCCCCGAGAGAGAGAGAGCGAGCGCCCGAGAGAGAGAGAGCGAGCGCCCCGAGAGAGAGAGAGCGAGCCCGAGAGAGAGAGAGAGAGCGCCCGAGAGAGAGAGAGAGAGAGAGAGAGAGAGAGAGAGAGAGAGAGAGAGCGCCCGAGAGAGAGAGAGAGCGAGAGCGCCCGAGAGAGAGAGAGCGAGCGCCCCGAGAGAGAGAGAGAGAGCGCCCGAGAGAGAGAGAGAGAGCGCCCGAGAGAGAGAGCGAGCGAGAGAGAGAGAGAGCGCCCGAGAGAGAGAGAGCGAGCGAGAGAGAGAGAGAGAGAGAGCGAGCGAGAGCGCCCGAGAGAGAGAGAGAGAGAGAGAGCGCCCGAGAGAGAGAGCGAGCGCCCGAGAGAGAGAGAGAGCGAGCGCCCGAGAGAGAGAGAGCGAGCGCCCGAGAGAGAGAGAGAGCGAGCGCCCGAGAGAGAGAGAGAGAGAGAGAGAGAGCGAGCTGCCCCGAGAGAGAGAGAGCGCCCGAGAGAGAGAGAGAGCGCCCCGAGAGAGAGGAGCGAGCGCCCCGAGAGAGAGAGAGCGCCCGAGAGAGAGAGCGAGCGCCCCGAGAGAGAGAGAGCGCCCCCGAGAGCGAGCGCCCGAGAGAGAGAGAGCGAGCGCCCCGAGAGAGAGAGAGAGAGAGCGCCCGAGAGAGAGAGCGAGCGCCCGAGAGAGAGAGAGCGAGCGCCCGAGAGAGAGAGCGCCCCGAGAGAGAGAGAGCGAGCGCCCCCCGAGAGAGAGAGCGCCCGAGAGAGAGAGAGAGCGAGCGCCCGAGAGAGAGAGAGCGAGCGCCCGAGAGAGAGAGAGAGAGCGCGCCCGAGAGAGAGAGAGAGCGAGCGCCCCGAGAGAGAGAGAGAGCGAGCGCCCCGAGAGAGAGAGAGCGCGAGCGCCCCGAGAGAGAGAGAGAGCGCCCCGAGAGAGAGAGAGCGAGCGCCCCGAGAGAGAGAGAGAGAGCGCCCGAGAGAGAGCGAGCGCCCGAGAGAGAGAGAGCGAGCGCCCCGAGAGAGAGAGAGAGCGAGCGCCCCGAGAGAGAGAGAGAGAGAGCGAGCGCCCCGAGAGAGAGAGAGAGAGAGAGAGAGAGCGAGCGCCCCGAGAGAGAGAGAGCGAGCGCCCGAGAGAGAGAGAGCGAGCGCCCGAGAGAGAGAGAGCGAGCGCCCCGAGAGAGAGAGAGCGCCCGAGAGAGAGAGAGAGCCCGAGAGAGAGAGCGAGCGCCCCGAGAGAGAGAGAGAGAGCGAGCGCCCCGAGAGAGAGAGAGCGAGCGCCCCGAGAGAGCGAGCGCCCGAGAGAGAGAGAGAGCGAGCGCCCCGAGAGAGAGAGAGCGAGCGCCCGAGAGAGAGAGCGAGCGCCCCGAGAGAGAGAGAGAGAGAGAGAGAGAGCGAGCGCCCCGAGAGAGAGAGAGAGCGAGAGAGAGAGCGAGCGCCCCGAGAGAGAGAGAGAGAGCGAGCGCCCGAGAGAGAGAGAGAGCGCCCCGAGAGAGAGAGAGCGAGCCCCGAGAGAGAGAGAGCGAGCGCCCCGAGAGAGAGAGAGAGCGAGCCCCCGAGAGAGAGAGAGAGCGCCCCGAGAGAGAGAGAGCGAGCGCCCCGAGAGAGAGAGAGCCCGCCCCGAGAGAGAGAGAGCGCCCGAGAGAGAGAGAGAGCGCCCGAGAGAGAGAGAGCGAGCGCCCGAGAGAGAGAGAGCGAGCGCCCGAGAGAGAGAGAGCGAGCGCCCCGAGAGAGAGAGAGCGAGCGCCCGAGAGAGAGAGAGCGAGCGCCCGAGAGAGAGAGAGCGAGCGCCCCGAGAGAGAGAGAGAGAGAGCGCCCCGAGAGAGAGAGAGCGAGCGCCCCGAGAGAGAGAGAGCGCCCCGAGAGAGAGAGCGAGAGAGAGAGAGAGAGAGAGAGAGAGAGAGAGAGAGAGCGCCCGAGAGAGAGAGAGCGAGCGCCCCGAGAGAGAGAGAGAGAGAGAGCGAGAGAGAGAGAGAGAGCGAGCCCCGAGAGAGAGAGAGCCCCGAGAGAGAGAGAGCGAGCGCCCGAGAGAGAGAGAGAGCGAGCGAGCGCCCGAGAGAGAGAGAGCGAGCGCCCGAGAGAGAGAGCGAGCGCCCCGAGAGAGAGAGCGAGCGCCCGAGAGAGAGAGAGAGCGAGCGCCCGAGAGAGAGAGAGAGAGCGCCCCCAGAGAGAGAGAGCGAGCGCCCCCAGAGAGAGAGAGAGCGCCCGAGAGAGCGCCCGAGAGAGAGAGAGAGAGCGAGCCCCCGAGAGAGAGAGAGAGAGAGAGCGCCCGAGAGAGAGAGAGAGAGAGAGAGCGCCCGAGAGAGAGAGAGAGAGAGAGCGAGCGAGAGAGAGAGAGAGAGCGCCCGAGAGAGAGAGAGCGAGAGAGAGAGAGAGAGAGAGAGAGAGAGAGCGCCCGAGAGAGAGAGAGCGAGCGCCCGAGAGAGAGAGAGCGAGCGCCCGAGAGAGAGAGCGAGCGCCCGAGAGAGAGAGCGAGCGAGCGCCCCGAGAGAGAGAGAGAGAGAGCGCCCGAGAGAGAGAGAGCGAGCGCCCGAGAGAGAGAGAGAGCGAGCGCCCCGAGAGAGAGAGAGCGAGCGCCCCGAGAGAGAGAGCGAGCGCCCGAGAGAGAGAGAGAGCGAGCGCCCGAGAGAGAGAGAGCGAGCGCCCCGAGAGAGAGAGAGCGAGCGCCCGAGAGAGAGAGAGAGAGAGAGAGAGAGCGCCCCGAGAGAGAGAGAGCGAGCGCCCGAGAGAGAGAGAGAGCGCCCGAGAGAGAGAGAGCGAGAGAGCGCCCGAGAGAGAGAGAGAGCGAGCGCCCGAGAGAGAGAGAGCGAGCGCCCGAGAGAGAGAGAGCGAGCGCCCCGAGAGAGAGAGAGCGCCGAGAGAGAGAGAGAGCGAGCGCCCCGAGAGAGAGAGAGCGCCCGAGAGAGAGAGAGCGAGCGCCCCGAGAGAGAGAGAGAGCGAGCGCCCGAGAGAGAGAGAGAGCGAGCGCCCGAGAGAGAGAGAGAGCGAGCGCCCGAGAGAGAGAGAGAGAGCGAGCGCCCGAGAGAGAGAGAGAGCGAGCGCCCCGAGAGAGAGAGAGCGAGCGAGCGCCCGAGAGAGAGAGAGAGCGCCCGAGAGAGAGAGAGCGCCCGAGAGAGAGAGAGAGCGAGCGCCCGAGAGAGAGAGAGAGCGAGCGCCCGAGAGAGAGAGAGCGAGCGCCCGAGAGAGAGAGAGAGCGCCCGAGAGAGAGAGAGAGAGCGAGCGCCCCGAGAGAGAGAGAGAGAGAGAGAGAGAGAGAGAGCGCCCCAGAGAGAGAGAGCGAGCGAGCGCCCCGAGAGAGAGAGAGCGAGCGCCCCGAGAGAGAGAGAGAGAGCGAGCGCCCCGAGAGAGAGAGAGCGAGAGAGCGCCCGAGAGAGAGAGAGAGAGAGCGAGAGAGAGAGAGCGAGCGCCCGAGAGAGAGAGAGAGCGAGCCCCGAGAGAGAGAGAGCGAGCGCCCGAGAGAGAGAGAGAGCGAGCGCCCGAGAGAGAGAGAGCGAGCGCCCGAGAGAGAGAGAGCGAGCGCCGAGAGAGAGAGAGAGCGAGCGCCCGAGAGAGAGAGAGAGAGCGAGAGAGAGAGCGAGCGCCCCGAGAGAGAGAGAGAGCGAGCGAGCGCCCGAGAGAGAGAGAGAGAGCGAGCGCCCCGAGAGAGAGAGAGAGAGAGAGAGAGAGAGCGCCCCGAGAGAGAGCGAGCGCCCCGAGAGAGAGAGAGCGCCCGAGAGAGAGAGAGAGCGCCGAGAGAGAGAGCGAGCGCCCGAGAGAGAGAGCGAGAGAGAGCGAGCGCCCGAGAGAGAGAGAGAGCGAGAGCGAGCGCCCGAGAGAGAGAGAGCGAGCGCCCGAGAGAGAGAGAGCGAGCGCCCGAGAGAGAGAGAGCGAGCGCCCGAGAGAGAGAGAGCGAGCGCCCGAGAGAGAGAGAGCGAGCGCCCGAGAGAGAGAGAGCGAGCGCCCCGAGAGAGAGAGAGAGCGAGCGCCCGAGAGAGAGAGAGCGAGCGAGCGCCCCGAGAGAGAGAGAGCGAGCGCCCGAGAGACGAGCGAGCGCCCCGAGAGAGAGAGAGAGAGAGAGCGAGCGAGCGCCCCGAGAGAGAGAGCGAGCGAGAGAGAGAGAGCGCCCCGAGAGAGAGAGAGAGAGAGAGCGCCCCCCCCTAGAGAGAGCGAGCGAGAGAGAGAGAGAGAGAGAGAGAGAGAGAGAGAGAGAGAGAGAGAGAGAGCGCCCCGAGAGAGAGAGAGCGAGCGCCCCGAGAGAGAGAGAGAGAGCGCCCCGAGAGAGAGCGAGCGCCCGAGAGAGAGAGCGAGCCGAGAGAGAGAGGGCGAGACGAGAGAGAGAGCGCCCAGAGAGAGCGAGAGCGAGCGCCCGAGAGAGAGAGAGAGAGAGAGCGCGCCCGAGAGAGAGAGAGCGAGCGCCCGAGAGAGAGAGAGCGAGCGCCCGAGAGAGAGAGAGAGAGAGCGCCCGAGAGAGAGAGAGCGAGCGCCCGAGAGAGAGAGAGCGCGCCCGAGAGAGAGAGAGAGCGAGCGAGAGCCCCCGAGAGAGAGAGAGCGAGCGAGCGCCCGAGAGAGAGAGAGAGCGAGCGCCCGAGAGAGAGAGCGCGAGCGCCCGAGAGAGAGAGCGAGAGCGAGCGCCCCGAGAGAGAGAGCGAGCGCCCGAGAGAGAGAGAGAGAGAGCGAGAGAGAGAGAGCGCCCCCCGAGAGAGAGAGAGAGAGAGAGAGAGCGAGCGCCCGAGAGAGAGAGAGCGCCCGAGAGAGAGAGAGAGAGAGAGCGAGCGCCCGAGAGAGAGAGAGAGCGAGCGCCCGAGAGAGAGAGAGCGAGCGCCCCCGAGAGAGAGAGAGCGAGCGCCCGAGAGAGAGAGAGCGAGCGCCCGAGAGAGAGCGAGCGCCCGAGAGAGAGCGAGCGAGCGCCCCGAGAGAGAGAGAGCGAGCGCCCGAGAGAGAGAGAGAGCGAGCGCCTGAGCGCCCCGAGAGAGAGAGCGAGCGAGCCCCGAGAGAGAGAGAGAGAGAGCGAGCGCCCCGAGAGAGAGAGAGAGCGAGCGCCCCGAGAGAGAGAGAGAGCGAGCGAGCGCCCCGAGAGAGAGCGAGAGCGAGCGCCCCGAGAGAGAGAGAGAGCGAGCGCCCCAGAGAGAGAGAGAGAGAGCGAGCGCCCCGAGAGAGAGAGAGCGCCCCGAGAGAGAGAGAGCGAGCGCCCCGAGAGAGAGAGAGCGAGCGCCCCGAGAGAGAGAGAGCGAGCGCCCCGAGAGAGAGAGAGCGAGCGCCCGAGAGAGAGAGAGCGAGCGCCCGAGAGAGAGAGAGAGCGAGCGCCCGAGAGAGAGAGAGAGAGAGCGCCCCGAGAGAGAGAGAGCGAGCGCCCGAGAGAGAGAGAGAGCGCCCGAGAGAGAGAGCGAGCGCCCGAGAGAGAGAGAGAGAGCGCCCCGAGAGAGAGAGAGAGAGCGAGCGCCCCGAGAGAGAGAGAGAGCGAGCGCCCGAGAGAGAGAGAGCGAGCGCCCCGAGAGAGAGAGAGAGAGAGAGAGAGAGAGAGAGAGAGAGAGAGAGAGAGAGAGAGAGACGAGCGCCCGAGAGAGAGAGAGAGAGCGAGCGCCCGAGAGAGAGAGAGCGAGCCCCGAGAGAGAGAGAGAGAGAGCCCCCCCGAGAGAGAGAGCGCCCCCGAGAGAGAGAGAGCGAGCGCCCGAGAGAGAGAGAGAGCGAGCGCCCGAGAGAGAGAGAGAGCGCCCCGAGAGAGAGAGAGCCCGAGAGAGCGCCCCGAGAGAGAGAGAGCGAGCGCCCGAGAGAGAGAGCGAGCGCCCGAGAGAGAGAGAGCGAGCGCCCCGAGAGAGAGAGAGCGAGCGCCCGAGAGAGAGTGAGAGAGCGAGCGCCCGAGAGAGAGAGAGCGAGCGCCCCGAGAGAGAGAGAGCGCCCCGAGAGAGAGCGAGCGCCCCGAGAGAGAGAGAGCGAGCGCCCCGAGAGAGAGAGAGAGCGCCCGAGAGAGAGAGAGCGAGCGCCCGAGAGAGAGAGAGCGAGCGCCCCGAGAGAGAGAGAGCGAGCGCCCGAGAGAGAGAGCGAGCGCCCCGAGAGAGAGAGAGCGAGAGCGAGCGCCCCGAGAGAGAGAGAGAGCGAGCGCCCGAGAGAGAGAGAGCGAGCGCCCCGAGAGAGAGAGAGAGAGAGCGAGCGCCCGAGAGAGAGAGAGCGAGCGCCCCGAGAGAGAGAGAGCGAGCGCCCGAGAGAGAGAGAGCGAGCGCCACGAGAGAGAGAGAGCGAGCGCCCCGAGAGAGAGAGAGAGCGAGCGCCCGAGAGAGAGAGCGAGCGCCCGAGAGAGAGAGAGCGAGCGCCCGAGAGAGAGAGAGCGAGCGCCCCGAGAGAGAGAGAGAGCGAGCGCCCGAGAGAGAGAGAGCGAGCGCCCCGAGAGAGAGAGAGAGAGCGAGCGCCCCGAGAGAGAGAGAGCGAGCGCCCCGAGAGAGAGAGAGCGAGCGCCCGAGAGAGAGAGAGAGCGAGAGAGAGAGCGAGAGAGAGAGAGAGAGAGCGAGCGCCCGAGAGAGAGAGAGAGCGCCCCCGAGAGAGAGAGAGCGAGCGCCCCGAGAGAGAGAGAGCGAGCGCCCCGAGAGAGAGAGAGAGAGAGAGAGAGAGAGAGAGAGAGAGAGAGAGCGCCCCGAGAGAGAGAGAGCGAGCGAGCGCCCGAGAGAGAGAGAGCCCCGAGAGAGCGAGCGCCCGAGAGAGAGAGCGCGCCCGAGAGAGAGAGAGCGAGAGAGAGAGCGCCCGAGAGAGAGAGAGAGAGCGCCCCGAGAGAGAGAGAGCGAGCGCCCGAGAGAGCGAGCGCCCGAGAGAGAGAGAGAGAGAGAGAGCGAGAGAGAGAGAGAGAGCGAGAGCGCCCGAGAGAGAGAGAGCGAGCGCCCGAGAGAGAGAGAGCGAGCGCCCGAGCGAGAGAGAGAGAGAGAGAGAGAGAGCGCCCGAGAGAGAGAGAGCGAGCGCCCCGAGAGAGAGAGAGCGAGAGCGAGAGAGAGAGCGAGCGCCCCCGAGAGAGAGAGAGCGAGAGAGAGAGAGCGAGCGCCCGAGAGAGAGAGCGAGAGCCCGAGAGAGAGAGGAGCGAGCGCCCGAGAGAGAGAGCGAGCGAGAGAGCGCCCCGAGAGAGAGAGAGCGAGCGCCCCGAGAGAGAGAGAGAGAGAGCGCCCGAGAGAGAGAGAGAGCGAGAGAGAGCGAGCCCCGAGAGAGAGCGAGCGCCCGAGAGAGAGAGAGAGAGAGCGAGCGCCCGAGAGAGAGAGAGAGCCCGAGCGCCCGAGAGAGAGAGAGCGAGCGCCCGAGAGAGAGAGAGAGCGAGCGCCCGGAGAGAGAGGAGCGCCCCGAGAGAGAGGAGAGCGAGCGCCCGAGAGAGAGAGAGCGAGCGCCCGAGAGAGAGAGAGCGAGCGCCCCGAGAGAGAGAGAGAGAGCGAGCGCCCCGAGAGAGAGAGAGAGCGAGCGCCCCGAGAGAGAGAGAGAGCGCCCGAGAGAGAGAGAGAGCGAGAGAGAGAGAGAGAGCGAGCGCCCGAGAGAGAGAGAGAGCGAGAGCGAGCCCCGAGAGAGAGAGAGCGCCCGAGAGAGAGAGAGAGCGAGCGCCCGAGAGAGAGAGAGCGAGCGCCCGAGAGAGAGAGAGCGAGCGCCCCGAGAGAGAGAGAGAGCGCCCGAGAGAGAGCGAGCGAGCGCCCGAGAGAGAGAGAGCGAGCGCCCCGAGAGAGAGAGAGAGCGCCCCGAGAGAGAGCGAGCGAGCGCCCGAGAGAGAGAGAGAGAGCGAGCGCCCCGAGAGAGAGAGAGAGCGAGCGCCCCGAGAGAGAGAGAGAGCGAGCGCCCCAAGAGAGAGAGAGCGAGCGCCCCGAGAGAGAGAGAGAGAGAGAGAGCGCCCGAGAGAGAGAGAGAGAGCGCCCCGAGAGAGAGAGAGCGCCCCAGAGAGAGAGCGAGCGCCCGAGAGAGAGAGAGAGCGAGAGAGAGAGCGAGCGCCCCGAGAGAGAGAGAGCGAGCGCCCCGAGAGAGAGAGAGCGAGCGCCCCGAGAGAGAGAGAGCGAGCGCCCGAGAGAGAGAGAGCGCCCCGAGAGAGAGAGAGAGCGAGCGCCCGAGAGAGAGAGAGAGCGAGCGCCCCGAGAGAGAGAGAGCGAGCGCCCCGAGAGAGAGAGAGCGAGAGAGAGAGCCGCCCGAGAGAGAGAGAGCGAGCGCCCGAGAGAGAGAGAGAGAGCGAGCGCCCGAGAGAGAGAGAGCGAGCGCCCCGAGAGAGAGAGAGCGAGCGCCGAGAGAGAGAGCGAGCGCCCGAGAGAGAGAGCGAGCGCCCGAGAGAGAGAGAGAGAGCGAGCGCCCGAGAGAGAGAGAGCGAGCGCCCGAGAGAGAGAGAGAGAGCGAGCGCCCGAGAGAGAGAGAGCGAGCGCCCGAGAGAGAGAGAGCGAGCGCCACGAGAGAGAGAGAGCGAGCGAGCGCCCGAGAGAGAGAGAGAGCGAGCGCCCGAGAGAGAGAGAGAGAGCGCGCCGAGAGAGAGAGAGAGCGAGCGCCCGAGAGAGAGAGAGAGAGCGAGCGCCCGAGAGAGAGAGAGCGAGCGCCCGAGAGAGAGAGAGCGAGCGCCCCCAGAGAGAGAGAGAGAGAGAGCGCCCCCGAGAGAGAGAGAGCGAGCGCCCGAGAGAGAGCGAGCGAGCGCCCGAGAGAGAGCGCCCGAGAGAGAGCGAGCGCCCGAGAGAGAGAGAGAGCGAGCGCCCGAGAGAGAGAGAGAGAGAGAGAGAGAGCGAGCACCGAGAGAGAGAGAGCGAGCCCGAGAGAGAGAGAGCGAGCGCCCGAGAGAGAGAGAGCGAGCGCCCGAGAGAGAGAGAGAGCGAGCGCCCCGAGAGAGAGAGAGAGAGAGAGCGCCCGAGAGAGAGAGAGCGAGCGCCCGAGAGAGAGAGAGAAGCGAGCGCCGAGAGAGAGAGAGAGCGAGCGCCCCGAGAGAGAGAGAGCGAGAGAGAGCGCCCGAGAGAGAGAGAGAGAGAGAGCGCCCGAGAGAGAGAGAGCGAGCGCCCCGAGAGAGAGAGCGAGAGCCCGAGAGAGAGAGAGCGAGCGCCCGAGAGAGAGAGAGCGAGCGCCCGAGAGAGAGAGCGAGCGCCCCGAGAGAGAGAGAGCGAGCGCCCCGAGAGAGAGAGAGCGAGCGCCCCGAGAGAGAGAGAGCGCCCCGAGAGAGAGAGAGCGAGCGCCCGAGAGAGAGAGAGCGAGCGCCCGAGAGAGAGAGAGAGAGAGCGCCCCGAGAGAGAGAGCGAGCGCCCGAGAGAGAGAGAGCGAGAGAGAGAGAGCGCCCCGAGAGAGAGAGAGAGAGCGCCCGAGAGAGAGAGAGAGAGAGAGAGAGCGAGAGAGAGAGAGAGCCGAGAGAGAGAGAGAGAGCGCCCGAGAGAGAGAGAGCGAGAGCGCCCGAGAGAGAGCGCCCGAGAGAGAGAGCGAGAGAGAGAGAGCGAGCGCCCGAGAGAGAGAGAGAGCGAGCGCCCGAGAGAGAGAGAGAGCGAGCGCCCCGAGAGAGAGAGAGCGAGCGCCCCGAGAGAGAGAGAGCGCCCCCGAGAGAGAGAGAGAGCGAGCGCCCGAGAGAGAGAGAGAGCGAGCGAGCGCCCCGAGAGAGAGAGCGAGCGAGCGCCCGAGAGAGAGAGAGAGAGAGAGAGAGCGAGAGAGAGAGAGAGAGCGAGCGCCCGAGAGAGAGAGAGCGAGCGCCCCGAGAGAGAGAGAGAGAGCGCCCGAGAGAGAGAGAGCGAGCGCCCCGAGAGAGAGAGCGAGCGCCCCGAGAGAGAGAGAGCGAGCGCCCGAGAGAGAGAGCGAGCGCCCGAGAGAGAGAGCGAGCGCCCCGAGAGAGAGAGAGAGCGCCCGAGAGAGAGCGCCCCCCGAGAGAGAGAGAGCGAGCGCCCGAGAGAGAGCGAGCCCCGAGAGAGAGAGAGCGAGCGAGAGAGAGAGAGAGCGAGCGCCCGAGAGAGAGAGAGCGAGCGCCCGAGAGAGAGAGAGCGAGAGCGCCCGAGAGAGAGAGAGCGAGCGCCCCCCGAGAGAGAGCGAGCGAGCGCCCCGAGAGAGAGAGAGCGAGCGCCCCGAGAGAGAGAGAGCGAGCGAGCGCCCGAGAGAGAGAGAGCGAGCGAGCGCCCGAGAGAGAGAGAGAGCGAGCGAGCGCCCCCCCGAGAGAGAGAGAGAGAGAGAGAGAGCGAGCGCCCGAGAGAGAGAGAGAGAGCGCCGAGCGAGAGAGAGAGCGCCCGAGAGAGAGCGAGCGCCCGAGAGAGAGAGAGAGCGAGCGCCCCGAGAGAGAGAGAGAGAGAGAGAGAGCGCCGAGAGAGAGAGAGCGAGAGCGAGCGCCCGAGAGAGAGAGAGCGAGCGCCCCGAGAGAGAGAGAGCGAGCGCCCCGAGAGAGAGAGCGAGCGAGCGCCCGAGAGAGAGAGCGAGCGAGCGCCCCGAGAGAGAGAGAGCGAGCGAGCGCCCGAGAGAGAGAGAGAGAGAGCGAGCGCCCCGAGAGAGAGAGAGAGAGCGCCCCGAGAGAGAGAGAGCGCGAGCGCCCGAGAGAGAGAGAGCGAGCGCCCGAGAGAGAGAGAGCGAGCGCCCGAGAGAGAGAGAGCGAGCGCCCGAGAGAGAGAGAGCGAGCGCCCCGAGAGAGAGAGCGAGCGCCCGAGAGAGAGAGAGCGAGCGCCCGAGAGAGAGAGCGAGCGCCCCGAGAGAGAGAGAGAGAGCGAGCCCGAGAGAGAGAGAGCGAGCGCCCCGAGAGAGAGAGAGAGCGAGCGCCCCGAGAGAGAGAGCGAGCGCCCGAGAGAGAGAGCGAGCGCCCCGAGAGAGAGAGCGAGCGCCCGAGAGAGAGAGAGCGAGCGCCCGAGAGAGAGAGAGAGAGCGAGCGCCCGAGAGAGAGAGAGCGAGAGCCGAGCGAGCGCGCCGAGAGAGAGAGAGCCTCGAGAGAGCGCCCGAGAGAGAGAGAGAGAGAGAGAGCGCCCGAGAGAGAGAGCGCCCCGAGAGAGAGAGAGCGCCCGAGAGAGAGAGAGAGAGCGAGCGCCCGAGAGAGAGAGAGCGAGCGAGCGCCCGAGAGAGAGAGCGAGCGAGCGCCCGAGAGAGAGAGCGAGCGAGAGAGAGAGAGAGCGAGCGCCCGAGAGAGAGAGAGCGAGCGCCCGAGAGAGAGAGAGCGAGCGCCCGAGAGAGAGAGAGCGAGCGCCCGAGAGAGAGAGAGCGAGCGCCCGAGAGAGAGAGAGAGCGAGCGCCCGAGAGAGAGAGAGCGAGCGCCCCTTCGAGAGAGAGAGCGAGCGCCCGAGAGAGAGAGAGAGCGAGCGCCCGAGAGAGAGAGAGAGAGAGCGAGCGCCCCGAGAGAGAGAGAGCGAGCGAGCGCCCGAGAGAGAGAGAGAGAGCGAGCGCCCCGAGAGAGAGAGAGAGCGAGCGCCCGAGAGAGAGAGAGAGAGCGCGCCGAGAGAGAGAGAGCGAGCGCCCGAGAGAGAGAGAGAGCGAGCGCCCGAGAGAGAGAGCGAGCGCCCGAGAGAGAGAGAGCGAGCGCCCCGAGAGAGAGAGAGCGAGCGCCCGAGAGAGAGAGAGCGCCCGAGAGAGAGAGAGAGAGCGAGCGCCCCGAGAGAGAGAGAGCGAGAGAGAGAGAGAGAGCGAGCGCCCCGAGAGAGAGAGAGAGAGCGAGCGCCCCGAGAGAGAGAGAGAGCGAGCGCCCGAGAGAGAGAGAGAGAGCGAGCGCCCCGAGAGAGAGAGAGAGCGCCCGAGAGAGAGAGAGAGCGAGCGCCCCGAGAGAGAGAGAGAGAGAGAGCGCCCGAGAGAGAGAGAGCGAGCGCCCCGAGAGAGAGAGAGCGAGCGAGAGAGAGAGAGAGCGAGAGAGAGAGAGCGAGAGAGAGCGCCCGAGAGAGAGAGAGCGAGCGCCCCAGAGAGAGAGAGAGAGCGCCCCCGAGAGAGAGAGAGCGCCCCCAGAGAGAGAGAGCGAGCGCCGAGAGAGAGAGAGAGAGCCCGAGAGAGAGAGAGCGAGCGCCCCGAGAGAGAGAGCGAGCGCCCGAGAGAGAGAGAGCGAGCGCCCGAGAGAGAGAGAGCGAGAGAGAGAGAGAGAGCGAGCGCCCGAGAGAGAGAGAGCGAGCGCCCGAGAGAGAGAGAGAGAGCGAGCGCCCGAGAGAGAGAGAGAGCGAGCGCCTGAGAGAGAGAGAGCGAGCGCCCGAGAGAGAGAGAGCGAGCGCCCGAGAGAGAGAGAGCGAGCGCCCGAGAGAGAGAGAGAGCGAGCGAGCGCCCGAGAGAGAGAGAGAGCGAGCGCCCGAGAGAGAGAGAGAGCGAGCGCCCGAGAGAGAGAGAGCGAGCGCCCGAGAGAGAGAGCGAGCGCCGAGAGAGAGAGAGAGAGCGCCCGAGAGAGAGAGAGAGCGAGCGCCCGAGAGAGAGAGAGAGCGAGCGCCCGAGAGAGAGAGAGAGAGCGCCCGAGAGAGAGAGAGAGAGAGCGCCCCGAGAGAGAGAGCGAGCGCCCCGAGAGAGAGAGCGAGCGCCCGAGAGAGAGAGAGCGAGCGCCCCGAGAGAGAGAGAGCGAGCGCCCCGAGAGAGAGAGAGAGCGAGCGCCCGAGAGAGAGAGAGAGAGAGCGAGCGCCCCGAGAGAGAGAGAGAGCGAGCGCCCGAGAGAGAGAGAGAGCGCCCCGAGAGAGAGAGCGCGCCCGAGAGAGAGAGAGCGAGCGAGCGCCCGAGAGAGAGAGAGAGCGAGCGCCCCGAGAGAGAGAGAGCGCCCCGAGAGAGAGAGAGCGAGCGCCCGAGAGAGAGAGAGAGCGAGCGCCCCGAGAGAGAGAGAGAGCGAGCGCCCGAGAGAGAGAGAGCGAGCGCCCGAGAGAGAGAGAGAGCGAGCGCCCGAGAGAGAGAGAGCGAGCGCCCCGAGAGAGAGAGAGCGAGCGCCCCGAGAGAGAGAGAGAGCGAGCGCCCCGAGAGAGAGAGAGAGCGCCCGAGAGAGAGAGAGCGAGCGCCCGAGAGAGCGAGCGAGGCCCGAGAGAGAGAGAGAGCGAGCGCCCGAGAGAGAGAGAGAGCGAGCGCCCCGAGAGAGAGAGAGAGCGAGCGCCCGAGAGAGAGAGAGAGCGCCCGAGAGAGAGAGAGCGAGCGCCCGAGAGAGAGAGAGCGCGCCCGAGAGAGAGAGAGCGCGCCCCCGAGAGAGAGAGCGAGCGAGCGCCCGAGAGAGAGAGAGAGCGAGCGCCCGAGAGAGAGAGAGCGAGCGCCCGAGAGAGAGAGAGCGAGCGCCCGAGAGAGAGAGAGAGCGAGCGCCCCGAGAGAGAGAGAGAGCGAGCGCCCGAGAGAGAGAGAGAGCGAGCGCCCCCCGAGAGAGAGAGAGCGAGCGAGCGCCCCGAGAGAGAGAGAGAGAGAGCGCCCGAGAGAGAGAGAGAGAGCGAGCGCCCGAGAGAGAGAGAGCGAGCGCCCGAGAGAGAGAGAGAGCGCCCGAGAGAGAGAGAGAGCGAGCGCCCGAGAGAGAGAGAGAGAGAGCGAGCGCCCCGAGAGAGAGAGAGCGAGCGCCCCGAGAGAGAGAGCGCCCGAGAGAGAGAGAGAGCGCCCGAGAGAGAGAGAGCGAGCGCCCCGAGAGAGAGAGAGCGAGCGCCCGAGAGAGAGAGAGAGAGCGAGCGCCCGAGAGAGAGAGAGAGCGCGCCCGAGAGAGAGAGAGAGCGAGCGCCCGAGAGAGAGAGAGAGAGCGCCCGAGAGAGAGAGAGCGAGCGCCCGAGAGAGAGAGAGAGCGAGCGCCCGAGAGAGAGAGAGCGAGCGCCCGAGAGAGAGAGAGAGAGAGAGAGCGCCCGAGAGAGAGAGAGCGAGCGCCCGAGAGAGAGAGAGCGAGCGCCCGAGAGAGAGAGAGCGAGCGCCCGAGAGAGAGAGAGCGAGCGCCCGAGAGAGAGAGAGAGAGCGAGCGCCCCGAGAGAGAGAGAGAGAGCGAGCGCCCCGAGAGAGAGAGAGCGAGCGCCCGAGAAGAGAGAGAGCGAGCGCCACGAGAGAGAGAGCGAGCGCGCCCGAGAGAGAGAGAGCGAGCGCCCGAGAGAGAGAGAGCGAGCGCCCGAGAGAGAGAGAGCGAGCGCCCGAGAGAGAGAGAGAGCGAGCGCCCGAGAGAGAGAGAGCGAGCGCCGAGAGAGAGAGAGAGAGCGCGAGCGCCGAGAGAGAGAGAGCGAGCGCCCGAGAGAGAGAGAGAGAGCGCCCCGAGAGAGAGCGAGAGCGAGCGCCCCGAGAGAGAGAGAGAGCGAGCGCCCCGAGAGAGAGAGAGAGCGAGCGCCCGAGAGAGAGAGAGAGAGCGAGCGAGCGCCCGAGAGAGAGAGAGAGAGCGAGCGAGCGCCCCGAGAGAGAGAGAGCGCGCCCGAGAGAGCGAGCGCCCGAGAGAGAGAGAGCGAGCGCCCGAGAGAGAGAGAGAGCGCCCGAGAGAGAGAGAGCGAGCGAGCGCCCGAGAGAGAGAGAGAGAGAGCGAGCGCCCCGAGAGAGAGAGAGAGAGCGCCCGAGAGAGAGAGAGAGCGAGCGCCCGAGAGAGAGAGAGAGCGAGCGCCCGAGAGAGAGAGAGCGAGCGCCCGAGAGAGAGAGAGCGAGCGCGCCCGAGAGAGAGAGAGCGAGCGCCCGAGAGAGAGAGAGCGAGCGCCCGAGAGAGAGAGAGCGAGCGCCCGAGAGAGAGAGAGAGCGAGCGAGAGAGAGAGAGAGAGCGAGCGCCCGAGAGAGAGAGAGCGAGCGCCCCGAGAGAGAGAGAGAGCGAGCCCCGAGAGAGAGAGAGAGCGAGCGCCCGAGAGAGAGAGAGAGAGCGAGCGCCCGAGAGAGAGAGAGAGCGAGCGCCCCGAGAGAGAGAGAGCGAGCGCCCCGAGAGAGAGAGAGCGAGCGCCCCGAGAGAGAGAGAGAGAGCGAGCGCCCGAGAGAGAGAGAGCGAGCGCCCGAGAGAGAGAGCGAGCGCCCCCGAGAGAGAGAGAGAGCGAGAGCGAGCGCCCGAGAGAGAGAGAGAGCGAGCGCCCGAGAGAGAGAGAGCGAGCGCCCGAGAGAGAGAGAGAGAGCGAGCGCCCCGAGAGAGAGAGAGCGAGCGAGCGCCCCGAGAGAGAGAGCGAGCGAGCGCCCCGAGAGAGAGAGAGAGCGAGCGCCCCGAGAGAGAGAGAGAGCGAGCGCCCGAGAGAGAGAGAGCGAGCGCCCGAGAGAGAGAGAGAGCGAGCGCCCGAGAGAGAGAGAGCGAGCGCCCGAGAGAGAGAGAGCGAGCGCCCCGAGAGAGAGAGAGCGAGCGCCCCGAGAGAGAGAGAGCGAGCGCCCCGAGAGAGAGAGAGAGAGCGAGCGCCCGAGAGAGAGAGAGAGCGAGCGCCCCGAGAGAGAGAGAGAGAGAGCGAGCGCCCGAGAGAGAGAGAGAGAGAGCGCCCCGAGAGAGAGAGAGCGAGCGCCCCGAGAGAGAGTGAGCGCCCGAGAGAGAGAGAGCGAGCGCCCCGAGAGAGAGAGAGAGCGAGCGCCCCGAGAGAGAGAGAGCGCCCGAGAGAGAGCGAGCGCCCGCCCGAGAGAGAGAGAGAGCGAGCGCCCCGAGAGAGAGAGAGAGCGAGCGCCCGAGAGAGAGAGAGAGCGAGCGCCTCGAGAGAGAGAGAGCGAGCGAGCGCCCCGAGAGAGAGAGAGAGCGAGCGCCCGAGAGAGAGAGAGCGAGCGCCCCGAGAGAGAGAGAGAGCGCCCGAGAGAGAGAGAGCGAGCGCCCCGAGAGAGAGAGAGCGCCCCGAGAGAGAGAGAGCGCCCCGAGAGAGAGAGAGCGAGCGCCCGAGAGAGAGAGAGAGCGAGAGAGAGAGAGAGAGCGCCCCGAGAGAGAGAGAGAGAGCGAGCGCCCCGAGAGAGAGAGAGAGAGCGAGCGCCCGGAGAGAGAGAGCGAGCGAGAGAGAGCGCCCCGAGAGAGAGAGAGCGAGCGCCCCGAGAGAGAGAGAGCGAGCGCCCCGAGAGAGAGAGAGAGAGCGAGCGCCCCCGAGAGAGAGAGAGAGAGAGAGAGAGAGAGCGCCGCCCGAGAGAGAGAGAGAGAGCGCCCCGAGAGAGAGAGAGCGAGCGCCGCCGAGAGAGAGAGAGAGCGAGCGCCCGAGAGAGAGAGAGCGAGCGAGAGAGAGCGAGAGAGAGAGAGAGAGAGCGCCCGAGAGAGAGAGAGAGAGAGAGAGAGAGAGAGAGAGAGAGAGAGAGCGCCCGAGAGAGAGAGAGCGAGCGCCCCGAGAGAGAGAGCGAGAGCGCCCCGAGAGAGAGAGAGAGCGAGCGCCCCGAGAGAGAGAGAGAGCGAGCGCCCGAGAGAGAGAGCGAGCGCCTCGAGAGAGAGAGAGCGAGCGCCCGAGAGAGAGAGAGAGCGAGTATAGCGCCCGAGAGAGAGAGAGAGAGCGAGCGCCCGAGAGAGAGAGAGAGCGAGCCCCGAGAGAGCGCCCGAGAGAGAGAGCGAGCGAGCGCCCGAGAGAGAGAGAGAGAGCGAGAGAGAGAGAGAGAGAGAGAGCGAGAGAGAGAGAGCCCCGAGAGAGAGAGCGAGCGCCCCGAGAGAGAGAGAGAGCGAGCGCCCCGAGAGAGAGAGAGAGAGAGAGAGAGAGAGAGAGAGAGAGAGAGAGAGAGCGAGCGCCCCGAGAGAGAGAGCGAGCGCCCGAGAGAGAGAGAGCGAGCGCCCCGAGAGAGAGAGCGAGAGAGAGAGAGCGAGCGCCCGAGAGAGAGAGAGCGAGCGCCCCGAGAGAGAGAGAGAGAGAGCGCCCCGAGAGAGAGAGAGAGCGAGCGCCCCGAGAGAGAGAGAGAGAGAGAGAGAGCGCCCCGAGAGAGAGAGAGCGAGCGCCCCGAGAGAGAGAGAGAGCGAGCGCCCCGAGAGAGAGAGAGAGCGAGCGCCCCGAGAGAGAGAGAGAGAGAGCGAGCGCCCCGAGAGAGAGAGAGAGCGAGCGCCCCGAGAGAGAGAGAGAGCGAGCGCCCCGAGAGAGAGAGAGAGCGAGCGCCCCGAGAGAGAGAGAGAGAGAGAGAGAGCGCCCCGAGAGAGAGAGAGAGCGAGCGCCCCGAGAGAGAGAGAGAGCGCCCCGAGAGAGGGAGCGAGCGCCCCGAGAGAGAGAGCGAGCGCCCCGAGAGAGAGAGCGAGCGCCCCAAGAGAGAGAGAGAGAGCGCCCCGAGAGAGAGAGAGAGAGCGAGCGAGCGCCCGAGAGAGAGAGAGAGCGAGAGCGCCCGAGAGAGAGAGAGCGAGCGCCCCGAGAGAGAGAGAGAGAGCGCCCGAGAGAGAGAGAGAGAGAGAGAGAGCGAGCGCCCCGAGAGAGAGAGAGAGCGAGCGCCCGAGAGAGAGAGAGCGAGCGCCCCGAGAGAGAGAGAGAGCGAGCGAGCGCCCCGAGAGAGAGAGAGAGAGCGCCCGAGAGAGAGAGAGAGAGCGCCCCGAGAGAGAGAGAGCGAGCGAGCGCCCCGAGAGAGAGAGCGAGCGCCCGAGAGAGAGAGAGCGAGCGCCCGAGAGAGAGAGAGAGCGAGCGCCCGAGAGAGAGAGAGAGAGCGCCCGAGAGAGAGAGAGAGCGAGCGCCCGAGAGAGAGAGAGCGAGCGCCCGAGAGAGAGAGAGCGAGCGCCCGAGAGAGAGAGAGAGAGAGCGCCCGAGAGAGAGAGAGCGAGCGCCCGAGAGAGAGAGAGCGAGCGCCCCGAGAGAGAGAGAGAGCGAGCGAGCGCCCGAGAGAGAGAGAGCCCGAGAGAGCGCCCGAGAGAGAGAGAGAGCGAGCGCCCGAGAGAGAGAGAGAGCGAGCGCCCGAGAGAGAGAGAGCGAGCGCCCGAGAGAGAGAGAGAGCGAGCGCCCGAGAGAGAGAGAGAGAGAGCGCCCGAGAGAGAGAGAGAGAGCGCCCGAGAGAGAGAGAGCGAGCGCCCGAGAGAGAGAGAGAGCGAGCGCCCGAGAGAGAGAGCGAGCGCCCGAGAGAGAGAGAGAGCGAGCGCCCGAGAGAGAGAGAGCGAGCGAGCGCCCGAGAGAGAGAGAGAGCGAGCGAGCCCCGAGAGAGAGAGAGCGAGCGCGCCCGAGAGAGAGAGAGAGCGAGCGCCCGAGAGAGAGAGAGCGAGCGAGCGCCCGAGAGAGAGAGAGAGAGCGCCCGAGAGAGAGAGAGAGCGAGCGCCCGAGAGAGAGAGAGAGAGCGCCCGAGAGAGAGAGAGCGCCCGAGAGAGAGAGAGAGAGAGCGAGCGCCCGAGAGAGAGAGAGAGCGAGCGCCCGAGAGAGAGAGAGAGCGAGCGCCCGAGAGAGAGAGAGCGAGCGCCCGAGAGAGAGAGAGCGAGCGCCCGAGAGAGAGAGAGAGAGCGCCCGAGAGAGAGAGAGAGAGCGAGCGCCCGAGAGAGAGAGAGAGCGAGCGCCCGAGAGAGAGAGAGCGAGCGCCCGAGAGAGAGAGAGAGAGCGAGCGCCCGAGAGAGAGAGAGCGCCCCGAGAGAGAGA
>NW_025747782.1:0-5000 GCF_021184085.1 Oncorhynchus gorbuscha | reverse complement strand
AGAGCGAGCGCCCCGAGAGAGAGAGAGCGAGCGCCCCGAGAGAGAGAGAGCGAGCGCCCCGAGAGAGAGAGAGCGAGCGCCCCGAGAGAGAGAGAGCGAGCGCCCGAGAGAGAGAGAGAGAGAGCGAGCGCCCGAGAGAGAGAGAGAGCGAGCGCCCCGAGAGAGAGAGAGAGAGCGAGCGAGAGAGAGAGAGAGAGAGAGAGAGAGAGAGCGAGCGCCCGAGAGAGAGAGAGAGCGAGCGCCCGAGAGAGAGAGAGAGAGAGCGAGCGCCCGAGAGAGAGAGAGAGAGCGAGCGCCCGAGAGAGAGAGAGAGCGAGCGCCCGAGAGAGAGAGAGAGCGAGCGCCCCGAGAGAGAGAGAGAGCGAGCGCCCGAGAGAGAGAGAGAGCGAGCGCCCGAGAGAGAGAGAGAGCGAGCGCCCCGAGAGAGAGAGAGAGAGAGCGCGCCCCGAGAGAGAGAGAGAGCGAGAGAGCGAGCGCCCGAGAGAGAGAGAGGGCGAGCCGAGAGAGAGAGAGCGAGCGCCCGAGAGAGAGAGAGAGAGCGAGCGCCCCGAGAGAGAGAGAGAGCGAGCACGCCGAGAGAGCGAGAGAGAGCGAGCGCCCCGAGAGAGAGAGGGCGAGCGCCCGAGAGAGAGAGGGCGAGCCGAGAGAGAGAGGGCGAGCCGACAGAGAGAGGGCGAGCCGACAGAGAGAGGGCGAGCCGACAGAGAGAGAGCGAGCGCCCCGAGAGAGCGAGCGCCCCGAGAGAGAGAGGGCGAGCCGAGAGAGAGAGGGCGAGCCGAGAGAGAGAGGGCGAGCCGAGAGAGAGAGGGCGAGCCGAGAGAGAGAGGGCGAGCCGAGAGAGAGAGGGCGAGCCGAGAGAGAGAGGGCGAGCCGAGAGAGAGAGGGCGAGCCGAGAGAGAGAGGGCGAGCCGAGAGAGAGAGGGCGAGCGCCCCGAGAGAGCGAGCGCCCCGAGAGAGCGAGCGCCCCGAGAGAGAGAGAGAGAGCGAGCGCCCGAGAGAGAGAGAGCGCCCCGAGAGAGAGAGGGAGAGAGAGCGAGCGCCCCGAGGGAGAGCGAGCGCCCCGAGAGAGAGCGAGCGCCCCGAGAGAGAGCAGGCGCCCCGAGGGAGAGCAGGCGCCCCGAGGGAGAGCAGGCGCCCCGAGGGAGAGCGAGCGCCCCGAAAGAGAGCGAGCGCCCCGAAAGAGAGCGAGCGCCCCGAAAGAGAGAGAGAGCGAGCGCCCCGAGAGAGAGAGAGCGCCCCGAAAGAGAGAGAGAGCGAGCGCCCCGAAAGAGAGAGAGAGCGAGCGCCCCGAAAGAGAGAGAGAGCGAGCGCCCCGAAAGAGAGAGAGAGCGAGCGCCCCGAAAGAGAGAGAGAGCGAGCGCCCCGAAAGAGAGAGAGAGCGAGCGCCCCGAAAGAGAGAGAGAGCGAGCGCCCCGAAAGAGAGAGAGAGCGAGCGCCCCGAAAGAGAGAGAGAGCGAGCGCCCGAAGAGAGAGAGAGCGAGCGCCCGAAAGAGAGAGAGAGCGAGCGCCCGAAAGAGAGAGAGAGCGAGCGCCCGGAAGAGAGAGAGAGCGAGCGCCCCGAAAGAGAGAGAGAGCGAGCGCCCCGAAAGAGAGAGAGAGCGAGCGCCCCGAAAGAGAGAGAGAGCGAGCGCCCCGAAAGAGAGAGAGAGCGAGCGCCCCGAAAGAGAGAGAGAGCGAGCGCCCCGAAAGAGAGAGAGAGCGAGCGCCCCGAAAGAGAGAGAGAGCGAGCGCCCCGAAAGAGAGAGAGAGCGAGCGCCCGGAAAGAGAGAGAGAGAGCGAGCGCCCCGAGAGAGAGAGAGCGCCCCTAGAGAGAGAGAGCGCCCGTAGAGAGAGAGGGCGATCCGAGAGAGAGAGGGCGATCCGAGAGAGAGAGAGAGCGAGCGCCCCGAGAGAGAGAGAGAGAGAGAGAGCGAGCGCCCCGAGAGAGAGAGAGAGAGAGAGCGAGCGCCCCGAGAGAGAGAGAGAGAGAGAGAGAGCGAGCCCCGAGAGAGAGAGAGAGAGAGAGCGAGCGCCCCGAGAGAGAGAGCGAGCGCCCCGAGAGAGCGAGGGAGAGCGAGCGCGCCGAGAGAGCGAGGGAGAGCAGGCGCCCCGAGAGAGAGCGGGCGCCCCGAGGGAGAGCGAGCGCCCCGAGGGAGAGCGAGCGCCCCGAGGGAGAGCGAGCGCCCCGAGGGAGAGCGAGCGCCCCGAGGGAGAGCGAGCGCCCCGAGGAGAGCGAGCGCCCCGAGAGAGAGCGAGCGCACCGAGAGAGAGCGAGCGCACCGAGAGAGCGAGCGCCGAGAGAGAGCGAGCGCACCGAGAGAGAGCGAGCGCCCCGAGAGAGAGCGAGCGCCCCGAGAGAGCGAGAGAGAGCGAGCGCCCCGAGAGAGCGAGAGAGAGCGAGCGCCCCGAGAGAGCGAGAGAGAGCGAGCGCCCCGAGAGAGCGAGAGAGAGCGAGCGCCCCGAGAGAGCGAGAGAGAGCGAGCGCCCCGAGAGAGCGAGAGAGAGCGAGCGCCCCGAGAGAGCGAGAGAGAGCGAGCGCCCGAGAGAGCGAGCGAGCGCCCGAGAGAGCGAGCGCCCCGAGAGAGCGAGCGCCCCGAGAGAGCGAGCGCCCCGAGAGAGCGAGCGCCCCGAGAGAGCGAGCGCCCCGAGAGAGCGAGCGCCCCGAGAGAGCGAGCGCCCCGAGAGAGCGAGCGCCCCGAGAGAGCGAGCGCCCCGAGAGAGAGAGAGCGAGAGAGAGAGAGAGAGAGAGAGAGCGAGCCGAGAGAGAGAGCGAGCCGAGAGAGAGAGCGAGCCGAGAGAGAGAGCGAGCCGAGAGAGAGAGCGAGCCGAGAGAGAGAGCGAGCCGAGAGAGAGAGCGAGCCGAGAGAGAGAGAGCGAGCCGAGAGAGAGAGCGAGCCGAGCCGAGAGAGAGAGCGAGCGAGCCGAGAGAGAGAGCGAGCCGAGAGAGAGAGAGCGAGCGAGCCGAGAGAGAGCGAGCGAGCCGAGAG
The DNA here is from genome assembly GCF_021184085.1 of Oncorhynchus gorbuscha. NCBI lineage: Eukaryota > Metazoa > Chordata > Actinopteri > Salmoniformes > Salmonidae > Oncorhynchus > Oncorhynchus gorbuscha. The sequence goes on along the minus strand of NW_025747782.1, from coordinate 2,034 downwards.
AGAGAGCGAGCCGAGAGAGAGAGCGAGCCGAGAGAGAGAGAGCGAGCCGAGAGAGAGAGAGAGCGAGCCGAGAGAGAGAGAGCGAGCCGAGAGAGAGAGAGCGAGCCGAGAGAGAGAGAGCGAGCCGAGAGAGAGAGAGAGAGAGAGAGCCGAGAGAGAGAGAGAGCGAGCCGAGAGAGAGAGAGAGCGAGAGAGAGAGAGAGAGAGAGAGCCGAGAGAGAGAGAGAGAGAGAGAGAGCCGAGAGAGAGAGAGCGAGAGAGAGGAGAGAGAGAGAGCGAGAGCGAGAGAGAGCCGAGAGAGAGAGAGCCGAGAGAGAGAGAGCCGAGAGCCGAGAGAGAGAGCCGAGAGAGAGAGAGAGAGAGAGAGAGAGAGAGCCGAGAGAGAGAGAGAGAGAGCGAGCCGAGAGAGAGAGAGAGAGAGAGAGAGAGCCGAGAGAGAGAGAGAGAGAGAGAGAGCCGAGAGAGAGAGAGAGCCGAGAGAGCGAGAGAGCGAGAGAGAGAGAGAGAGAGAGCCGAGAGAGAGCCGAGAGAGAGAGAGCCGAGAGAGAGAGAGCCGAGAGAGAGAGAGAGAGAGAGAGCCGAGAGAGAGAGAGCCGAGAGAGAGGGAGAGAGAGAGAGCCGAGAGAGAGAGAGCGAGAGAGCCGAGAGAGAGAGAGCCGAGAGAGAGAGAGCCGAGAGAGAGAGAGCCGAGAGAGAGGGAGAGAGAGAGCGAGAGCCGAGAGAGAGAGAGCCGAGAGAGAGAGAGCCGAGAGAGAGAGAGCCGAGAGCCGAGAGAGCCGAGAGAGAGAGCCGAGAGAGAGAGAGCCGAGAGAGAGAGAGCCGAGAGAGAGAGAGCGAGAGCGAGAGAGAGAGAGCCGAGAGAGAGAGAGCCGAGAGAGAGCCGAGAGAGAGCGAGAGAGCCGAGAGAGAGCGAGAGAGCCGAGAGAGAGAGAGAGAGAGAGAGAGCCGAGAGAGCCGAGAGAGAGAGAGCCGAGAGAGAGAGCCGAGAGAGAGCGAGAGAGAGAGAGCCGAGAGAGAGAGCGAGCCGAGAGAGAGAGCGAGCCGAGAGAGAGAGCGAGCCGAGAGAGAGAGCGAGCCGAGAGAGAGCCGAGAGAGAGCCGAGAGAGAGAGAGCCGAGAGAGAGAGAGCGAGAGAGAGAGAGAGCGAGCCGAGAGAGAGAGAGCGAGCCGAGAGAGAGAGAGAGAGAGAGAGAGAGCGAGAGAGAGCCGAGAGAGAGAGAGCCGAGAGAGAGAGAACCGAGAGAGAGAGAACCGAGAGAGAGAGAGCGAGAGAGAGAGAGCCGAGAGAGAGAGAGAGCGAGAGAGAGAGCGAGAGAGCCGAGAGAGAGCCGAGAGAGAGAGCGAGAGAGAGAGCGAGAGAGAGAGCGAGCGAGCCGAGAGAGAGCCGAGAGAGAGAGCGAGAGAGAGAGCGAGCGAGCCGAGAGAGAGCCGAGAGAGAGAGCCGAGAGAGCGAGCGAGAGAGAGAGCGAGCGAGCCGTTAGAGAGAGCGAGCGAGCCGTTAGAGAGAGCGAGCGAGCGAGCCGTTAGAGAGAGCGAGCGAGCGAGCCGTTAGAGAGAGCGAGCGAGCGAGCCGAGAGAGAGCGAGCGAGCGAGCCGCGAGAGAGCGAGCGAGCGAGCCGTTAGAGAGCGAGCGAGCGAGCGAGCGAGAGAGAGAGCGAGCGAGCGAGCCGTTAGAGAGAGAGCGAGCGAGCGAGCCGTTAGAGAGAGCGAGCGAGCGAGCCGAGAGAGAGCGAGCGAGCGAGCGAGCGCGAGCCGTTAGAGAGAGCGAGCGAGCGAGCCGTTAGAGAGAGCGAGCGAGCGAGCGAGCGAGCGAGCCGTTAGAGAGAGCGAGCGAGCGAGCGAGCCGTTAGAGAGCGAGCGAGCGAGCGAGCCGAGAGAGAGCGAGCGAGCGAGCCGTTAGAGAGAGCGAGCGAGCGAGCGAGCGAGCGAGCGAGCCGTTAGAGAGAGCGAGCGAGCGAGCCGTTAGAGAGAGCGAGCGAGCGAGCCGTTAGAGAGAGCGAGCGAGCGAGCCGTTAGAGAGAGCGAGCGAGCGAGC
>NW_025747781.1:42500-46505 GCF_021184085.1 Oncorhynchus gorbuscha | reverse complement strand
TGTAGGCACTGATCCCAAGTCAGCCACTGTGAATGCCCAGGGGGCTTTCAGGAGAGTTTCAACTAGACGGTTCTCTGTTCTGTAGGCACTGATCCCAAGTCAGCCACTGTGAATGCCCAGGGGGCTTTCAGAGAGTTTCAACTAGACGGTTCTCTGTTCTGTAGGCACTGATCCCAAGTCAGCCACTGTGAATGCCCAGGGGCTTTCAGAGAGTTTCAACTAGACGGTTCTCTGTTCTGTAGGCACTGATCCCAAGTCAGCCACTGTGAATGCCCAGGGGGCTTTCAGGCACTGATCCCAAGTTTCAACTAGACGGTTCTCTGTTCTGTAGGCACTGATCCCAAGTCAGCCACTGTGAATGCCCAGGGGGCTTTCAGAGAGTTTCGACTAGAGGGTTCTTTGTTCTGTAGGCACTGATCCCAAGTCAGCCACTGTGAATGCCCAGGGGGCTTTCAGAGAGTTTCAACTAGAGGGTTCTCTGTTCTGTAGGCACTGATCCCAAGTCAGCCACTGTGAATGCCCAGGGGGCTTTCAGAGAGTTTCAACTAGACTGTTCTCTGTTCTGTAGGCACTGATCCCAAGTCAGCCACTGTGAATGCCCAGGGGGCTTTCAGAGAGTTTCAACTAGACGGTTCTTTGTTCTGTAGGCACTGATCCCAAGTCAGCCACTGTGAATGCCCAGGGGGCTTTCAGAGAGTTTCAACTAGAGGGTTCTCTGTTCTGTAGGCACTGATCCCAAGTCAGCCACTGTGAATGCCCAGGGGCTTTCAGAGAGTTTCAACTAGACTGTTCTCTGTTCTGTAGGCACTGATCCCAAGTCAGCCACTGTGAATGCCCAGGGGGCTTTCAGAGAGTTTCGACTAGAGAGTTCTTTGTTCTGTAGGCACTGATCCCAAGTCAGCCACTGTGAATGCCCAGGGGCTTTCAGAGAGTTTCAACTAGAGGGTTCTCTGTTCTGTAGGCATGATCCTTAGTCAGCCACTGTGAATGCCCAGGGGCCTTTCAGAGAATTTTGACTAGAGGGTTCTTTGTTCTGTAGGCACTGATCCCAAGTCAGCCACTGTGAATGCCCAGGGGGCTTTCAGAGAGTTTCGACTAGAGGGTTCTCTGTTCTGTAGGCACTGATCCCAAGTCAGCCACTGTGAATGCCCAGGGGCTTTCAGAGAGTTTCAACTAGAGGGTTCTCTGTTCTGTAGGCATGATCCTTAGTCAGCCACTGTGAATGCCCAGGGGGCTTTCAGAGAATTTTGACTAGACGGTTCTCTGCTCTGTAGGCACTGATCCCAAGTCAGCCACTGTGAATGACAAAGTGTTTCCTGTGTTGTTTTAAATGTTTTCTGTTCATAACTGGATCTGTAAGTTCTGCCACCTTCTTGTGATCTTCTGAGTAAAGAGATTCCTTACATCTGCACATGTCCCCCCAGGCTCTCGTGAGGAAAACTGTTTTACTGACAGGTAAAAAGAGAAGGTTTATGACTGTAATGCTGTAAACTGTACATTTTCATAAATCTTGGAGGCAGAGTTAGCTATACTTCCAAAATCGTTAGAATTCTAGCAAAAGGTGAGATTGTTAAATGAGCAGGTTGAAGTTTATTGTCATGAGTCTTGTCCTGGAGGCAGTACAGAGAGATTTTCTCTTAGATATGACACCTGCAAAGTTCAAATTGGCTATATTGTAAGAATTCATGAAAACAAAAGTGCTTTTTGGCCTTAATGGGTTAGGCTTTAAGGTTAGTAGTGTGGTTAAAGTTAGGTTTAAAATCTGATTTCATGGCTTTGTGGCTGTGCCAGCTAGTGACCACTGCCTCCAAAACAAGATTCAATACAAAAATGCTAACCTGTGAAAAATTAGAGTTCTCAATTCTAATTTGCCAAGTTCAACAATAAGGCAGGAGCTCAAAGCAAACTGTTATAACAGGGCTGACACTTTCAAATAAATGCCAAACATATTCTGGAAAGTGAAACTATTTTATTCTGAAATACTCATGAGCTTAGCATGTTCTGTGGAAATACATCATCCTCGTGCCTAAAGACAATAAAAAAAATGAAACAATACCAATAGCTTTGTTGTGTTATGATGAGACTATTAATTAACAGAACACCAGGATGTAGACACAGCTACCTTTGCTTATAGCCATTTCCTCTTGGACAAGTGCTGTAGGTATGAGTTCGTGAACACCTGTTGTTCATGATAAGTTCTACTGAATGTAATCTAACAGTGTCTGTGTCCATTTCAGGTTATCTGATGTTTTAAACAGGAACAACCGTAGAGACAAAGAGAAGCCTGTTTCAGCTGGAGACGTTCATCACCTGTTGTAACACTAAAACTAGTAAATTGAGGGGTGGAGGATTACATGGCTTTAGGTGTGTGAGGGGTGACAGTTGAGTTCACACAAGATGGCCATTGTTGAGAACAACACCTGAACTTGGAACTCGGATAGAGGATGTGAAAAGCGATCTGGACAGGAGGAAGTGTGAAACAGAGCATGTCTGGCCTCGGGATGGGAACATGGTTGGCTGTAGAGAGTATTCCTGTAGAGTCGTCCTCTCAAGTGGACAGTGGGAGAGGAAAACAAACCTGGGTCTGTTGCTATGGTCAAAGGTCCACAATGAATTTTATTTTGAATTAATGTCAGAATAATCTTTATCGTTAGGGTTAGTTTTCAGTTTTTCTAGACATGGCTACAGTCTAACCAGTACTGATTAATGTAGGTTTATAACCTGGTTGTTGATAGACATGGCTACAGTCTAACCAGTACTGATTAATGTAGGTTTATAACCTGGTTGTTGATAGACATGGCTACAGTCTAACCAGTACTGATTAATGTAGGTTTATAACCTGGTTGTTGATAGACATGGCTACAGTCTAACCAGTACTGATTAATGTAGGTTTATAACCTGGTTGTTGATAGACATGGCTACAGTCTAACCAGTACTGATTAATGTAGGTTTATAACCTGGTTGTTGATAGACATGGCTACAGTCTAACCAGTACTGATTAATGTAGGTTTATAACCTGGTTGTTGATAGACATGGCTACAGTCTAACCAGTACTGATTAATGTAGGTTTATAACCTGGTTGTTGATAGACATGGCTACAGTCTAACCAGTACTGATTAATGTAGGTTTATAACCTGGTTGTTGATAGACATGGCTACAGTCTAACCAGTACTGATTAATGTAGGTTTATAACCTGGTTGTTGATAGACATGGCTACAGTCTAACCAGTACTGATTAATGTAGGTTTATAACCTGGTTGTTGATAGACATACAGTCTAACCAGTACTGATTAATGTAGGTTTATAACCTGGTTGTTGATAGACATGGCTACAGTCTAACCAGTACTGATTAATGTAGGTTTATAACCTGGTTGTTGATAGACATGGCTACAGTCTAACCAGTACTGATTAATGTAGGGTTATAACCTGGTTGTTGATAGACATGGCTACAGTCTAACCAGTACTGATTAATGTAGGTTTATAACCTGGTTGTTGATAGACATGGCTACAGTCTAACCAGTACTGATTAATGTAGGGTTATAACCTGGTTGTTGATAGACGTGGCTACAGTCTAACCAGTACTGATTAATGTAGGGTTATAACCTGGTTGTTGATAGACATGGCTACAGTCTAACCAGTACTGATTCATGCAAGTTTACATCCAGACTGATGTATTAAAAGATGTTGAGTTGAGCTGTATCACCCTTATATGACTCTGGGCGTGTGTGTGTGTGTGTATTTCAGGGGTTATTGTCATTTTATCAGTCATCTCATGAGTCTACAAGAGGTAAGTGCGGTAAATCATTCAACTACAATAGAGTGCATTGTCCAGCTCTAGAGACGACAAACCGTCATGAGCAAATATACTCCATGTTTCACGGAAGTCTATCGCTCTATTGTACGGACATGCAGGGAAAGGACTGAGTGTGAGAGTTGTGTGTAGGTGAAATGATGTGTGTATACAAGAGCTGGGGATAATTCCACCAATTACATTTTCAATTAATTC
>NW_025747781.1:0-37500 GCF_021184085.1 Oncorhynchus gorbuscha | reverse complement strand
ATGTTCCTGAGGGAAGTCTGATAAATGTTTCAGGGATGGGTTAAGCTATCTGAGGAAACCTCTCAGATGTTCCTGAGGGAAGTCTGATAAATGTTTCAGGGATGGGTTAAGCTATCTGAGGAAACCTCTCAGATGTTCCTGAGGAAGTCTGATAAATGTTTCAGGGATGGGTTAAGCTCTGAGAAAACCTCTCAGATGTTCCTGAGGAAGTCTGATAAATGTTTCAGGGATGGGTTAAGCTATCTGAGAAAACCTCTCAGATGTTCCTGAGGGAAGTCTGATAAATGTTTCAGGGATGGGTTAAGCTATCTGGGAAACCTCTCAGATGTTCCTGAGGGAAGTCTGATAAATGTTTCAGGGATGGGTTAAGCTATCTGAGGAAACCTCTCAGATGTTCCTGAGGGAAGTCTGATAAATGTTTCAGGGATGGGTTAAGCTATCTGAGAAAACCTCTCAGATGTTCCTGAGGGAAGTCTGATAAATGTTTCAGGGATGGGTTAAGCTATCTGATCTCAGATGTTCCTGAAAGTCTGATAAATGTTTCAGGGATGGGTTAAGCTATCTGAGAAAACCTGATTTCCTGAGGGAAGTCTGATAAATGTTTCAGGGATGGGTTAAGCTATCTGAGGAAACCTCTCAGATGTTCCTGAGGGAAGTCTGATAAATGTTTCAGGGATGGGTTAAGCTATCTGAGGAAACCTCTCAGATGTTCCTGAGGGAAGTCTGATAAATGTTTCAGGGATGGGTTAAGCTATCTGAGAAAACCTCTCAGATGTTCCTGAGGGAAGTCTGATAAATGTTTCAGGGATGGGTTAAGCTATCTGAGGAAACCTCTCAGATGTTCCTGAGGGAAGTCTGATAAATGTTTCAGGGATGGGTTAAGCTATCTGAGGAAACCTCTCAGATGTTCCTGAGGGAAGTCTGATAAATGTTTCAGGGATGGGTTAAGCTATCTGAGGAAACCTCTCAGATGTTCCTGAGGGAAGTCTGATAAATGTTTCAGGGATGGGTTAAGCTATCTGAGAAAACCTCTCAGATGTTCCTGAGGGAAGTCTGATAAATGTTTCAGGGATGGGTTAAGCTATCTGAGGAAACCTCTCAGATGTTTCTTAGAACATTCAATGCCTCTGAGCCAGGAGGGACAAATAGAAAGATACATGTTGTGAAAACATTTGTCTTGTTGTTCGTGTTGTGGGGAAGAAAAAAGAACACAGGAAAACAGTCAGAGCCGTGAGAGATTGAGGGAGTCTTCAAATCTGTTAACATCAAGATCTTTGACAGATGGTCTTGGGTAACGTTGTTTATCTGGTTTAAACAGCTGATTGGCTGTGGTTGAAAAGAAAATGGAAGACAAGTTGAAGAACGATTAGAATAAAAGTGGAATAAACTTAAAAAGGACAGAGTGTCGAGGCCAGAACCTGTAGTCACTCAGAAGAGAGGACAGTTGATAATGGTAGTGTTACGTTGTGTGGGCGTTTAGTTAACAGGACTGGAAGTGTCTTTCAACAGTAACCCTTTGCCTGCTTGTGTGGCTCAGAAGTCAGGTCTTTCATCAATTCAAGGTGAAGTTTAATCCAATCCGCAAATATATCCTCTCTCTATATATTAAATGAGTCATTTAGCAGACGCTCTTATCCAGAGAGACTTACATGAGCAATTAGAGTTAAGTGCCTTGCTCAAGGGCATAGCATAAGATTTTTCTCCTAGATGGCTCAGGGATTCAAACCAGAGACCGTTCGGTCACTGGTCCAATGCTCTTATCTGTTAGTTAGTCTCTCTCTCTCTCTCTCTCTCACACACACACACACACACACACACACACACACACACACACACACACACACACACACACACACACACACACACACACACACACACACACACACACACACACACACACACACACACACACACACACACACACACACACACACACACCCCCTCTCTATTCTTCTCTCGTTCTCCCTCTCTCTCTCTCTCTCTCTCTGCGTAAAACCTCACATTTCAATTCTTGTGGTTTCCCCCTGGAAATACACATCTTTCAGCGTTAGTTTAGGAAAGGCTATCGGACGTGATTTTCACAATACTTTTGTTTCAAAAGAACACCTTGTCTGGATATTCCATATAGTAATAATATAATTTATGTTTTTTTTACAATCGCTAGGACCCATTTCTCAATACTTAGGACACTTTTTCAAAACTCTTCACACAGTGAGCACAACAGCAGTTCATGTGGGCTAAACTGTGGATCATTTTTCATTGCTTTGGCACAAAATGCATTCAATGACTACATATTTCAATTTTCATTCATTCTTTTCTCACTCAGACACAACCACCACCAAAACTCTATGTATCTACAGGACAATTTGCACATTTTTACATACTCTATTCAAAAGTGTTAAACTTAAGTTGAAAACCTAACATAACACAACATTTTATAAGACAGCTATTTGCTACGTTTCTTAAGTAATACAGTATTGAAATATATTTCTAATCTAGAAAATGAACAACAGGTAGCACAATGTTACACAATGTTTTCATTAGTTAAGTTTCTTTACAAAACAAGAATGACACCTCTCTACTGTCTAGAGTCCACTGCAGTTTATGTTACAGGAATGAATCAGACATGATGCAATATGCTTCAATATGTTTTCTGTCATTTTTTGGCATTGAGTGATTCCAAAATACAATAATTTGTAGACACACCATCTACCGATACAGATACAGTAGCAATGCTAGTCAACTCTGTCCTCTGCATTTGGCAGGTTCTCATCCACATTACATCTTATGTCATCTTGGGGAAAATACATAGGAAAGAATATTTTGGCATGCCTGGTCCATCCCTGGCAATCATCTGCAGATATGTCCAGGCATCCAACATTCATTGCATCCAGGAGGGACATTTGATCATGTGATAAACCTAATGATACCGTAGCGCCGTGGGGCTTCGGTTGGCCCGGGATAGCCTGCCTCTTTTGGCAGGTGAGTAGAGCCGTTCGTGACAGGGTCGGGGTGCGGCCGAATGAGTTGCCGCCCCTCTCCTGATGCGCACCGCATGTTTAAACCTTCCACCTCCATGAGGAAAAGAACACCTCTATATGTTGAGGAATGGAGAGTAAGGTGGGAGGAAAATAATTCCTCTGTGGGGTTGAGGAATAGAGAGTAAGGTGGGAGGAAAATAATTCCTCTGTGGGGTTGAGGAATAGAGAGTAAGGTGGGAGAACAAGTGACACCACTCTGTGACTGCAGGAGTGGTGAAGTGCCACATTGTCCCTTACGATTACAAACGTTGGCAGATTTCGCCTCACTGCAACCCTTTCCTCACCTGGTACAACCCTTCCATTGAGGTCATCCAGGAATGAAAGGAGATGCTCGGTGTTGTATGGCACAACCCTTCCATAGAGGTCCTCCAGGAATGAAAGGAGACGCTCGGTGTTGTATGGTACAACCCTTCCATAGAGGTCATCCAGGAATGAAAGGAGACGCTCGGTGTTGTATGGCCCAACCCTTCCATAGAGGTCATCCAGGAATGAAAGGAGACGCTCGGTGTTGTATGGCCCAACCCTTCCATAGAGGTCCTCCAGGAATGAAAGGAGACGCTCGGTGTTGTATGGCCCAACCCTTCCATAGAGGTCCTCCAGGAATGAAAGGAGACGCTCGGTGTTGTATGGCCCAACCCTTCCATAGAGGTCCTCCAGGAATGAAAGGAGACGCTCGGTGTTGTATGGCACAACCCTTCCATAGAGGTCCTCCAGGAATGAAAGGAGACGCTCGGTGTTGTATGGTACAACCCTTCCATAGAGGTCATCCAGGAATGAAAGGAGACGCTCGGTGTTGTATGGCACAACCCTTCCATAGAGGTCCTCCAGGAATGAAAGGAGACGCTCGGTGTTGTATGGCACAACCCTTCCATAGAGGTCATCCAGGAATGAAAGGAGACGCTCGGTGTTGTATGGTACAACCCTTCCATAGAGGTCATCCAGGAATGAAAGGAGACGCTCGGTGTTGTATGGCCCAACCCTTCCATAGAGGTCATCCAGGAATGAAAGGAGACGCTCGGTGTTGTATGGCACAACCCTTCCATAGAGGTCATCCAGGAATGAAAGTATTGTCCTGTTGTAGCTCAGTTCCATAGAGGTCATCCAGGAATGAAAGGAGACGCTCGGTGTTGTATGGTACAACCCTTCCATAGAGGTCATCCAGGAATTACATTTACATTTACATTTAAGTCATTTAGCAGATGCTCTTATTCAGAGCGACTTACAAATTGGAATGAAAGGAGACGCTCGGTGTTGTATGGTACAACCCTTCCATAGAGGTCCTCCAGGAATGAAAGGAGACGCTCGGTGTTGTATGGTACAACCCTTCCATAGAGGTCATCCAGGAATGAAAGGAGGCGCTCGGTGTTGTATGGCACAACCCTTCCATAGAGGTCATCCAGGAATGAAAGGAGACGCTCGGTGTTGTATGGCCCAACCCTTCCATAGAGGTCATCCAGGAATGAAAGGAGACGCTCGGTGTTGTATGGTACAACCCTTCCATAGAGGTCATCCAGGAATGAAAGGAGACGCTCGGTGTTGTATGGCCCAACCCTTCCATAGAGGTGATCCAGGAATGAAAGGAGACGCTCGGTGTTGTATGGCCCAACCCTTCCATAGAGGTCATCCAGGAATGAAAGGAGACGCTCGGTGTTGTATGGCACAACCCTTCCATAGAGGTCATCCAGGAATGAAAGGAGACGCTCGGTGTTGTATGGCACAACCCTTCCATAGAGGTCATCCAGGAATGAAAGGAGACGCTCGGTGTTGTATGGCACAACCCTTCCATAGAGGTCATCCAGGAATGAAAGGAGACGCTCGGTGTTGTATGGCCCAACCCTTCCATAGAGGTGATCCTGAAAGGAGACGCTCGGTGTTGTATGGCCCAACCCTTCCATAGAGGTCATCCAGGAATGAAAGGAGACGCTCGGTGTTGTATGGCCCAACCCTTCCATAGAGGTCATCCAGGAATGAAAGGAGACGCTCAGTGTTGTATGGCCCAACCCTTCCATAGAGGTCATCCAGGAATGAAAGGAGACGCTCGGTGTTGTATGGCCCAATTAGCGGTTTGTGTAACAGCAATCCATCACAGGACATTGTGATGTTGTCACCCCTCTGGCCCGGGACGTCCACTGTGGCTCTTTTCCCAAACACATTCCTGTCTCAACACCGTGTTTTGGCCAAGTTGAAACCAGCCTCATCCACAAAGATGAATATGTGGGGTGTTTGCCTGGCTTCAATCTCCATGACTCTCTAAAATAAATCCACAAGACAACATAAGAGTTCAAATCAAATCAAATCAAATCAAATTTTATTTGTCACATACACATGGTTAGCAGATGTTAATGCGAGTGTAGCGAAATGCTTGTGCTTCTAGTTCCGACAATGCAGTGATAACCAACAAGTAATCTAACTAACAATTCCAAAAAAACTACTGTATTATACACAGTGTAAGGATAAGGAACATGTACATAAGGATATATGAATGAGTGATGGTACAGAGCAGCATACAGTAGATGGTATCATCAGTATATACATATGAGATGAGTGTGTAGACAAAGTAAACAAAGTGGCATAGTTAAAGTGGCTAGTGATACATGTGTTACATAAGGATGCAGTCGATGTTGTAGAGTACAGTATATACATATGCATATGAGATGATGATAATGTAGGGTAAGTAACATTATATAAGGTAGCATTGTTTAAAGTGGCTAGTGATATATATATATATATATTTACATCATTTCCATCAATTCCCATTATTAAAATGGCTGGAGTTGGGTCAGTGTCAATGACAGTGTGTTGGCAGCAGCCACTCAATGTTAGTGGTGGCTATTTAACAGTCTGATGGCCTTGAGATAGAAGCTGTTTTTCAGTCTCTCGGTCCCAGCTTTGATGCACCTGTACCACCTCGCCTTCTGGATGATAATGCGGGGTGAACAGGCAGTGGTTCGGTGGTTGATGTCCTTGATGATCTTTATGGCCTTCCTGTAACAACGGGTGGTGTAGGTGTCCTGGAGGGCAGGTAGTTTGCCCCCGGTGATGCGTTGTAGTCCTCATCCAGAGCCTTATGGTTGAGGGCAGAGCAGTTGCCGTACCAGGCGGTGATACAGCCCGCCAGGATGCTCTCCAGAATGTGCATCTGTAGAAGTTTGTGAGTGCTTTTGGTGACAAGCCAAATTTTTCAGCCTCCTGAGGTTGAATAGGCGCTGCTGCGCCTTCTTCACGACGCTGTCAGTGTGAGTGGACCAATTCAGTTTGTCTGTGATGTGTATGCCAGGAACTTAAAACTAGCTACCCTCTCCACTACTGTTCCATCGATGTGGATAGGGGGTGTTCCCTCTGCTGTTTCCATAGAAGTCCACAATCATCTCCTTAGTTTTGTTGACGTTGAGTGTGAGGTTATTTTCCTGACACCACACTTCCATAGGGCCCTCACCTCCTCCCTGTAGGCCGTCTCGTCGTTGTTGTAATCAAGCCTACCACTGTTGTGTCCCGCAAACTTGATGATTGAGTTGGAGCGTGCGTGGCCAGGAATGAACAGGGAGTACAGGAGAGGGCTCAGAACGCACCCTTCCATGGGGCCCCAGTTGAGGATCAGCGGGAGGAGATGTTGTTGCCTACCCTCACCACCTGGGGGCGGCCCGTCAGGAAGTCCAGTACCCAGTTGCACAGAGGTCGGGGTCGAGACCCAGGGTCTCGAGCTTGATGACGAGCTTGGAGGGTACTATGGTGTTGAATGCCGAGCTGTAGTCGATGAACAGCATTCTCACATAGGTATTCCTCTTGTCCAGGTGGGTTAGGAATGTGCAGTGTGGTTGAGATTGCATCGTCTGTGGACCTATTTGGGCGGTAAGCAAATTGGAGTGGGTCTAGGGTGTCAGGTAGGGTGGAGGTGATATGGTCCTTGACTAGTCTCTCAAAGCACTTCATGATGAAAGTGAGTGCTACGGGGCGGTAGTCGTTTGGCTCAGTTACCTTAGCTTTCTTGGAACAGGAACAATGGTGGCCCTCTTGAAGCATGTGGGAACAGCAGACTGGTATAGGGATTGATTGAATATGTCCGTAAACACACCGGCCAGCTGGTCTGGTCATGCTCGGAGGGCGCGGCTGGGGATGCCGTCTGGGCCTGCAGCCTTGCGAGGGTTAACACGTTTAAATGTCTTACTCACCTCGGCTGCAGTGAAGGAGAGACTGCATGTTTCCGTTGCAGGCCGTGTCAGTGGCACTGTATTGTCCTCAAAGCGGGCAAAAAAGTTATTTAGTCTGCCTGGGAGCAAGACATCCTGGTCCGTGACTGGGCTGGATTTCATCTTGTAGTCCGTGATTGACTGTAGACCCTGCCACATGCCTCTTGTGTCTGAGCCATTGAATTGAGATTCCACTTTGTCTCTGTACTGACACTTAGCTTGTTTGATAGCCTTACGGAGGGAATAGCTGCACTGTTTGTATTCAGTCATGTTGCCAGACACCTTGCCCTGATTAAAAGCAGTGGTTCAGTTTCACGCGAATGCTGCCATCAATCCACGGTTTCTGGTTAGGGAATGTTTTTATCGTTGCTATGGGAACGACATCTTCGACGCACGTTCTAATGAACTCGCACACCGAATCAGCGTATTCGTCAATATTCCCATCTGACGCAATGTTGTACGAAACATGTCCCAGTCCACGTGATGGAAGCAGTCTTGGAGTGTAGAGTCAGCTTGTTCTGACCAGCGTTGGACAGACCTCAGCGTGGGAGCCTCTTGTTTTAATTTCTGTCTGTAGGCAGGGATCAGCAAAATGGAGTCGTGGTCAGCTTTTCCGAAAGGGGGCGGGGCAGGGCCTTATATGCGTAAGTTAGAGTAACAATGATCCAAGGTTTTACCACCCCTGGTTGCCAATCGATATGCTGATAAAATTTAGGGAGTCTTGTTTTCAGATTGGCTTTGTTAAAATCCCCAGCTACAATGAATGCAGCCTCCGGATAAATGTTTTCCAGTTTGCAAAGAGTTAAATAAAGTTCGTTCAGAGCCATCGATGTGTCTGCTTGGGGGATATATACGGCTGTGATTATAATCGAAGAGAATTCTCTTGGAAGATAATGCGGTCTACATTTGATTGTGAGGAATTCTAAATCAGGTGAACAGAAGGATTTGAGTTCCTGTATGTTTTCTTCATCACACCATGTCCCGTTAGTCATGAGGCATACGCCCCCTCCACTCTTCTTACCAGAGAGATGTTTGTTTCTGTCGGCGCGATGCGTGGAGAAACCCGTTGGCTGCACCGCCCTGGATAGCGTTTTCCCAGTAAGCCATGTCTCTGTAAAGCAGAGAACGTTGCAGTCTCTGATGTCCCTCTGGAATGCCACCCTTGCTCGGATTTCATCAACCTTGTTGTCGAGAGACTGGACATTGGCAAGAAGAATACTGGGAAGTGGTCTGTGCCCTTTTCCGGAGTCTGACCAGAACACCGTGGCCCTCTTTTTCGGAGTCGTTTCCTTGGGTCTCTGCATGCGATCCATTCCGTTGTCCTGTTTGTAAGGCAGAACACAGGATCATCCAAAACATATTCTTGGTCGTATGATGGTGAGTTGACGCTGATCTTATATTCAGTAGTTCTTCTCGACTGTATGTAATGAAACCTAAGATGACCTGGGGTACTAATGTAAGAAATAACACGTAAAAAAACAAAAAACTGCATAGTTTCCTAGGAACGCGAAGCGAGGCGGCCATCTCAGTCGGCGCCGGTAGTTTACATTATACCTTAAAACATGCCATTGTGTGCCTCTGCCCTGTTTGGTTTAGTTCAAAACCAGTTCTGTATTTTATAGTCATCTTACTTGGACATATTGGTTCCTGAGTTGCTTGACTCGTTCCTCTCAAAGGGGACAGTGTACAACTGCTTCATCCAGAATTTCAGGACTCTAGAAATAGTTGTTATGCTTACATTGTGAATATTTCCAAATGTAATGTCTGTCAACACTGTCCCGAATCTCTGTGAGTTTTATGCCATTGTTTTTGATGACCATATCAACGATTTCAGTTTCCTGCACAGCAGTGAAAATCTTACCTCTTCCTTCTGTGGGAGGTAACCATTGGCTCCTAAGCAGAAATACAAAAACAATTACACACAAGTGGGTTTGGAGGCTTTGCTCAATTGACATTCCCGGTAATGTGCAGTTCAGTCAGATGCCCTTGCAGAATGCACATCTTACCTGTTGTTTTGCCGGAAATTTCTCACAATTGATGCCACTGTTGAGCGTTACAGATTTGTCTGCACTCTCAGACCAGCCTCTCTCATTGATAGATCATGATTTATGACATGATCAATTATAGTGGCCCTAATCTCATCTGAGTACAGCTCTTGATCTTCCTCTCAGTCTTCTTCCACCATGCATACGTACTCCTCTCCCAGCCACTCTTCTTCCTCTGTCAGCTACTTCTCTATATCTGGCTGGGTCCAAGTTTACATTACAGTACAGCATTACTCCTAAGATGTCCCCTTCTGTATAGATGGTAATGAAATTGAAGGACTAACACCTAGGTAGGAGTTCAGCTACAATGGGAATCAGCTTTGCTTGTTCTAATTTTGTTGATAGTATTCCATTTGTAGATTAGAAATATATTTCAATACGGTATTACATAGAAATGTAGAAATATGTAGTCATTGAATGGATTTTATGCCAAAGCAATGAAAAAGGATCCACAGTTTATCCCACATAGACTGCTGTTGTGCTCACTGTGTGAAGAGTTTAGAAAGTGTCCTATGTATTGTACTTTTTATTTTTTACCAAAGTTTGATTGTTGTTTGGTAAAAGTGTGTCAAGATCATAGGTGTGCCTGGTCTTTATTTTCTTATTTTAAAATCAATCACAAATAAGCATGTTTCAGAAGTTCATTGCTGCAAAATGTACATTCTTTTCATTATTTAATGGTACTCAAAGTAAAGTCCTTGAAAGACACATTCACAATGCTTTTGGTGTAGTGCACATTGAACTGAATAAAAATAACAGCATAGAACGTCAGCCAGTTTAGTCTAGTGACATGTCTGCTGCTGTCTGACGTCCTTTTATGGCCTGGACCAACTGTCCAAATGCAGCTACGGAGCTGATGTTAAACGAGGCAGTCTGGGCCATCTCAGCCACCGTGGCTGTCCCGGCCGCTGTCCCGGCCCCTGTCCCGGCCGCTGTCCCGGCCCCTGTCCCGGCCGCTGTCCCGGCTGCTGCCCTCGTTGTTGCCTCGTCTTCACACAGCTGATTGAGGTGATGATTCTGCTGCTGATGCTGGGCTTAGTGTCTCCAGCTATGTGGCCTCGGTCTCCCTCATGAAGTTCAGGTATTTGGTTGTGCTCGCAGTGTTTTCTCTTCCCTGGGAAAATATATAGGCAGAAGTAATGAGGTGTACAGTCTAGGAATAATAAGGTACAGACACCAAAGGTAACCTGAGGGCAGCCAGTGTGCGTGCATTTTTGTTCTCCAACCATGAATTGTCTCATCAAATTGAATAAATCTTATCCACAAAGGCCAGTGTGAGGCCAACCAGATCAACCAACCAGATACAGATAATGATGCCATAATATAATTCATTGAATCAGTGTGAGTTTTATATATAGATTCCTAGATTCAGACTGTCTCCTTGAAAAACGTTTAGAAACATAACCCTGCCATGACAAAAGCCATCTGAATGAGGTTGCCCACCCCTGTTGAAGACAGCTAAATTGTGTGATTAGGGCTAAGCAAGTGAACATGGCAATCAATTGACTCAGTTGAACTGTTTACCAACCGAGAATGGACCCTTGGCTCATCGTGGTGCAGGTCTCAGCGGTTGCAGTAGCGTCGATTGTTTAGATGTACCCTGGGTGACTGGGGGTGCAGGTCTCAGTGGTTACAGTATCTTTGATTGTTTAGATGGACCCTGGGTGACTGGGGGTGCAGGTCTCAGCGGTTGCAGTAGCGTCGATTGTTTAGATGGACCCTGGGTGACTGGGGGTGCAGGTCTCAGTGGTTACAGTATCTTTGATTGTTTAGATGGACCCTGGGTGACTGGGGGTGCAGGTCTCAGCGGTTACAGTATCATTGATTGTTTAGATGGACCCTGGGTGACTGGGGGTGCAGGTCTCAGCGGTTACAGTATCATTGATTGTTTAGATGGACCCTGGGTGACTGGGGGTGCAGGTCTCAGCGGTTGCAGTAGCGTCGATTGTTTAGATGTACCCTGGGTGTCTGGGGGTGCAGGTCTCAGCGGTTGCAGTAGCATTGATTGTTTTGATGGACCCTGGGTGTCTGGGGGTGCAGGTCTCAGCGGTTGCAGTAGCATTGATTGTTTAGATGGACCCTGGGTGTCTGGGGGTGCAGGTCTCAGCGGTTGCAGTAGCATTGATTGTTTTGATGGACCCTGGGTGTCTGGGGGTGCAGGTCTCAGCGGTTGCAGTATCATTGATTGTTTAGATGGACCCTGGGTGTCTGGGGGTGCAGGTCTCAGTGGTTGCATTTGATTTTTAGATGGACCCTGGGTGTCTGGGGGTGCAGGTCTCAGCGGTTGCAGTATCATTGATTGTTTTGATGGACCCTGGGTGTCTGGGGTGCAGGTCTCAGCGGTTGCAGTAGCGTTGATTGTTTAGATGGACCCTGGGTGTCTGGGGGTGCAGGTCTCAGTGGTTGCAGTAGCGTTGATTGATTAGATGGACCCTGGGTGTCTGGGGGTGCAGGTCTCAGCGGTTGCAGTATCATTGATTGTTTTGATGGACCCTGGGTGTCTGGGGGTGCAGGTCTCAGCGGTTGCAGTAGTGTTGATTGTTTAGATGGACCCTGGGTGTCTGGGGGTGCAGGTCTCAGCGGTTGCAGTATCATTGATTGTTTTGATGGACCCTGGGTGTCTGGGGGTGCAGGTCTCAGCGGTTGCAGTAGTGTTGATTGTTTAGATGGACCCTGGGTGTCTGGGGGAGTAGGTCTCAGCGGTTGCAGGATCATTGATTGTTTCGATGGACCCTGGGTGTCTGGGGTGCAGGTCTCAGTGGTTGCAGTAGCGTGGATTGTTTAGATGGACCCTGGGTGTCTGGGGAGTAGGTCTCAGCGGTTGCAGGATCATTGATTGTTTTGATGGACCCTGGGTGTCTGGGGTGCAGGTCTCAGCGGTTGAAGTATCATTGATTGTTTAGATGGACCCTGGGTGTCTGGGGTGCCGGTCTCAGCGTTTGAAGTATTATTGATTGTTTAGATGGACCCTGGGTGTCTGGGGGTGCAGGTCTCAGCGGTTGCAGTATCATTGATTGTTTAGATGGACCCTGGGTGTCTGGGGGTGCAGGTCTCAGCGGTTGCAGTATCATTGATTGTTTAGATGGACCCTGGGTGTCTGGGGGTGCAGGTCTCAGCGGTTGCAGTATCATTGATTGTTTAGACGGACCCTGGGTGTCTGGGGGTGCAGGTCTCAGCGGTTACAGTAGCGTTGATTGTTTAGATGGACCCTGGGTGTCTGGGGGTGCAGGTCTCAGCGGTTGCAGTATCATTGATTGTTTAGATGGACCCTGGGTGTCTGGGGGTGCAGGTCTCAGCAGTTACAGTAGCGTTGATTGTTTAGATGGACCCTGGGTATCTGGGGGTGCAGGTCTCAGCGGTTACAGTAGCGTTGATTGTTTAGATGGACCCTGGGTGTCTGGGGGTGCAGGTCTCAGCGGTTGCAGTATTATTGATTGTTTCGATGGACCCTGGGTGTCTGGGGGTGCAGGTCTCAGCGGTTGCAGTATTATTGATTGTTTTCGATGGACCCTGGCTGTCTGGGGGTGCAGGTCTCAGCGGTTGCAGTATTATTGATTGTTTAGATGGACCCTGGGTGACTGGGGGTGCAGGTCTCAGCGGTTGCAGTATTATTGATTGTTTAGATGGACCCTGGGTGTCTGGGGTGCAGGTCTCAGCGGTTGCAGTATTATTGATTGTTTAGATGGACCCTGGGTGTCTGGGGGGTGCAGGTCTCAGCGGTTGCAGTATTATTGATTGTTTAGATGGACCCTGGGTGTCAGGGGGTGCAGGTCTCAGCGGTTGCAGTATCATTGATTGTTTTGATGGACCCTGGGTGTCTGGGGGTGCAGGTCTCAGCGGTTGCAGTAGCGTTGATTGTTTAGATGGACCCTGGGTGTCTGGGGGAGTAGGTCTCAGCGGTTGCAGGATCATTGATTGTTTCGATGGACCCTGGGTGTCTGGGGCGCAGGTCTCAGCGGTTGAAGTATCATTGATTGTTTAGATGGACCCTGGGTGTCTGGGGGTGCAGGTCTCAGCGGTTGCAGTATCATTGCTTGTTTAGATGGACCCTGGGTGTCTGGGGGTGCAGGTCTCAGCGGTTGCAGTATCATTGATTGTTTAGATGGACCCTGGGTGTCTGGGGGTGCAGGTCTCAGTGGTTGCAGTAGCGTGGATTGTTTAGATGGACCCTGGGTGTCTGGGGGAGTAGGTCTCAGCGGTTGCAGGATCATTGATTGTTTCGATGGACCCTGGGTGTCTGGGGTGCAGGTCTCAGCGGTTGAAGTATCATTGATTGTTTAGATGGACCCTGGGTGTCTGGGGTGCCGGTCTCAGCGTTTGAAGTATTATTGATTGTTTAGATGGACCCTGGGTGTCTGGGGGTGCAGGTCTCAGCGGTTGCAGTATCATTGATTGTTTAGATGGACCCTGGGTGTCTGGGGGTGCAGGTCTCAGCGGTTGCAGTATCATTGATTGTTTAGATGGACCCTGGGTGTCTGGGGGTGCAGGTCTCAGCGGTTGCAGTATCATTGATTGTTTAGACGGACCCTGGGTGTCTGGGGGTGCAGGTCTCAGCGGTTACAGTAGCGTTGATTGTTTAGATGGACCCTGGGTGTCTGGGGTGCAGGTCTCAGCGGTTGCAGTATCATTGATTGTTTAGATGGACCCTGGGTGTCTGGGGGTGCAGGTCTCAGCAGTTACAGTAGCGTTGATTGTTTAGATGGACCCTGGGTATCTGGGGGTGCAGGTCTCAGCGGTTACAGTAGCGTTGATTGTTTAGATGGACCCTGGGTGTCTGGGGGTGCAGGTCTCAGCGGTTGCAGTATTATTGATTGTTTCGATGGACCCTGGGTGTCTGGGGGTGCAGGTCTCAGCGGTTGCAGTATTATTGATTGTTTTCGATGGACCCTGGCTGTCTGGGGGTGCAGGTCTCAGCGGTTGCAGTATTATTGATTGTTTAGATGGACCCTGGGTGACTGGGGGTGCAGGTCTCAGCGGTTGCAGTATTATTGATTGTTTAGATGGACCCTGGGTGTCTGGGGGTGCAGGTCTCAGCGGTTGCAGTATTATTGATTGTTTAGATGGACCCTGGGTGTCTGGGGGTGCAGGTCTCAGCGGTTGCAGTATTATTGATTGTTTAGATGGACCCTGGGTGTCAGGGGGTGCAGGTCTCAGCGGTTGCAGTATCATTGATTGTTTTGATGGACCCTGGGTGTCTGGGGGTGCAGGTCTCAGCGGTTGCAGTAGCGTTGATTGTTTAGATGGACCCTGGGTGTCTGGGGGAGTAGGTCTCAGCGGTTGCAGGATCATTGATTGTTTCGATGGACCCTGGGTGTCTGGGGCGCAGGTCTCAGCGGTTGAAGTATCATTGATTGTTTAGATGGACCCTGGGTGTCTGGGGGTGCAGGTCTCAGCGGTTGCAGTATCATTGCTTGTTTAGATGGACCCTGGGTGTCTGGGGGTGCAGGTCTCAGCGGTTGCAGTATCATTGATTGTTTAGATGGACCCTGGGTGTCTGGGGGTGCAGGTCTCAGTGGTTGCAGTAGCGTGGATTGTTTAGATGGACCCTGGGTGTCTGGGGGAGTAGGTCTCAGCGGTTGCAGGATCATTGATTGTTTCGATGGACCCTGGGTGTCTGGGGTGCAGGTCTCAGCGGTTGAAGTATCATTGATTGTTTAGATGGACCCTGGGTGTCTGGGGTGCCGGTCTCAGCGGTTGAAGTATTATTGATTGTTTAGATGGACCCTGGGTGTCTGGGGGTGCAGGTCTCAGCGGTTGCAGTATCATTGATTGTTTAGATGGACCCTGGGTGTCTGGGGGTGCAGGTCTCAGCGGTTGCAGTATCATTGATTGTTTAGATGGACCCTGGGTGTCTGGGGGTGCAGGTCTCAGCGGTTGCAGTATCATTGATTGTTTAGATGGACCCTGGGTGTCTGGGGGTGCAGGTCTCAGCGGTTACAGTAGCGTTGATTGTTTAGATGGACCCTGGGTGTCTGGGGGTGCACGTCTCAGCGGTTGCAGTATCATTGATTGTTTATATGGACCCTGGGTGTCTGGGGGTGCAGGTCTCAGCAGTTACAGTAGCGTTGATTGTTTAGATGGACCCTGGGTATCTGGGGGTGCAGGTCTCAGCTTACAGTAGCGTTGATTGTTTAGATGGACCCTGGGTGTCTGGGGGTGCAGGTCTCAGCGGTTGCAGTATTATTGATTGTTTCGATGGACCCTGGGTGTCTGGGGGTGCAGGTCTCAGCGGTTGCAGTATTATTGATTGTTTTCGATGGACCCTGGGTGACTGGGGGTGCAGGTCTCAGCGGTTGCAGTATTATTGATTGTTTAGATGGACCCTGGGTGACTGGGGGTGCAGGTCTCAGCGGTTGCAGTATTATTGATTGTTTAGATGGACCCTGGGTGTCTGGGGGTGCAGGTCTCAGCGGTTGCAGTATTATTGATTGTTTAGATGGACCCTGGGTGTCTGGGGGTGCAGGTCTCAGCGGTTGCAGTATTATTGATTGTTTAGATGGACCCTGGGTGTCTGGGGGTGCAGGTCTCAGCGGTTGCAGTATCATTGATTGTTTTGATGGACCCTGGGTGTCTGGGGGTGCAGGTCTCAGCGGTTGCAGTATCGTTGATTGTTTTGATGGACCCTGGGTGTCTGGGGGTGCAGGTCTCAGCGGTTGCAGTAGTGTTGATTGTTTAGATGGACCCTGGGTGTCTGGGGGTGCAGGTCTCAGCGGTTGCAGTAACATTGATTGTTTAGATGGACCCTGGGTGTCTGGGGTGCAGGTCTCAGCGGTTGCAGTAGCGTTGATTGTTTAGATGGACCCTGGGTGTCTGGGGGAGTAGGTCTCAGCGGTTGCAGGATCATTGATTGTTTCGATGGACCCTGGGTGTCTGGGGCGCAGGTCTCAGCGGTTGAAGTATCATTGATTGTTTAGATGGACCCAGGGTGTCTGGGGGTGCAGGTCTCAGCGGTTGCAGTATCATTGCTTGTTTAGATGGACCCTGGGTGTCTGGGGGTGCAGGTCTCAGCGGTTGCAGTAGCGTGGATTGTTTAGATGGACCCTGGGTGTCTGGGGGTGCAGGTCTCAGCAGTTACAGTAGCGTTGATTGTTTAGATGGACCCTGGGTGTCTGGGGGTGCAGGTCTCAGCGGTTGCAGTATTATTGATTGTTTTCGATGGACCCTGGGTGTCTGGGGGTGCAGGTCTCAGCGGTTGCAGTATTATTGATTGTTTAGATGGACCCTGGGTGACTGGGGGTGCAGGTCTCAGCGGTTGCAGTATTATTGATTGTTTAGATGGACCCTGGGTGTCTGGGGGTGCAGGTCTCAGCGGTTGCAGTATTATTGATTGTTTAGATGGACCCTGGGTGACTGGGGGTGCAGGTCTCAGCGGTTGCAGTATTATTGATTGTTTAGATGGACCCTGGGTGTCTGGGGGTGCAGGTCTCAGCGGTTGCAGTATTATTGATTGTTTAGATGGACCCTGGGTGACTGGGGGTGCAGGTCTCAGCGGTTGCAGTATTATTGATTGTTTAGATGGACCCTGGGTGTCTGGGGTGCAGGTCTCAGCGGTTGCAGTATTATTGATTGTTTAGATGGACCCTGGGTGACTGGGGGTGCAGGTCTCAGCGGTTGCAGTATTATTGATTGTTTAGATGGACCCTGGGTGTCTGGGGGTGCAGGTCTCAGCGGTTGCAGTATTATTGATTGTTTAGATGGACCCTGGGTGACTGGGGGTGCAGGTCTCAGCGGTTGCAGTATTATTGATTGTTTAGATGGACCCTGGGTGTCTGGGGGTGCAGGTCTCAGCGGTTGCAGTATTATTGATTGTTTAGATGGACCCTGGGTGACTGGGGGTGCAGGTCTCAGCGGTTGCAGTATTATTGATTGTTTAGATGGACCCTGGGTGACTGGGGGTGCAGGTCTCAGCGGTTGCAGTATTATTGATTGTTTAGATGGACCCTGGGTGACTGGGGGTGCAGGTCTCAGCGGTTGCAGTATTATTGATTGTTTAGATGGACCCTGGGTGACTGGGGGTGCAGGTCTCAGCGGTTGCAGTATTATTGATTGTTTAGATGGACCCTGGGTGACTGGGGGTGCAGGTCTCAGCGGTTGCAGTATTATTGATTGTTTAGATGGACCCTGGGTGTCTGGGGTTGCAGGTCTCAGCGGTTGCAGTATTATTGATTGTTTAGATGGACCCTGGGTGTCTGGGGTTGCAGGTCTCAGCGGTTGCAGTATTATTGATTGTTTAGATGGACCCTGGGTGTCTGGGGGTGCAGGTCTCAGCGGTTGCAGTATTATTGATTGTTTAGATGGACCCTGGGTGTCTGGGGGTGCAGGTCTCAGCGGTTGCAGTATTATTGATTGTTTAGATGGACCCTGGGTGTCTGGGGGTGCAGGTCTCAGCGGTTGCAGTATTATTGATTGTTTAGATGGACCCTGGGTGTCTGGGGGTGCAGGTCTCAGCGGTTGCAGTATTATTGATTGTTTAGATGGACCCTGGGTGTCTGGGGGTGCAGGTCTCAGCGGTTGCAGTATTATTGATTGTTTAGATGGACCCTGGGTGTCTGGGGGTGCAGGTCTCAGCGGTTGCAGTATTATTGATTGTTTAGATGGACCCTGGGTGTCTGGGGGTGCAGGTCTCAGCGGTTGCAGTATTATTGATTGTTTAGATGGACCCTGGGTGTCTGGGGGTGCAGGTCTCAGCGGTTGCAGTATTATTGATTGTTTAGATGGACCCTGGGTGTCTGGGGGTGCAGGTCTCAGCGGTTGCAGTATTATTGATTGTTTAGATGGACCCTGGGTGTCTGGGGGTGCAGGTCTCAGCGGTTGCAGTATTATTGATTGTTTAGATGGACCCTGGGTGTCTGGGGGTGCAGGTCTCAGCGGTTGCAGTATTATTGATTGTTTAGATGGACCCTGGGTGTCTGGGGGTGCAGGTCTCAGCGGTTGCAGTATTAT
This sequence comes from Oncorhynchus gorbuscha, assembly GCF_021184085.1. NCBI lineage: Eukaryota > Metazoa > Chordata > Actinopteri > Salmoniformes > Salmonidae > Oncorhynchus > Oncorhynchus gorbuscha. The sequence continues at coordinate 19,284 of NW_025747781.1, read as the reverse complement.
TGATTGTTTAGATGGACCCTGGGTGTCTGGGGGTGCAGGTCTCAGTGGTTGCAGTATTATTGATTGTTTAGATGGACCCTGGGTGTCTGGGGGTGCAGGTCTCAGCGGTTGCAGTATTATTGATTGTTTAGATGGACCCTGGGTGTCTGGGGTGCAGGTCTCAGTGGTTGCAGTATTATTGATTGTTTAGATGGACCCTGGGTGTCTGGGGGTGCAGGTCTCAGCGGTTGCAGTATTATTGATTGTTTAGATGGACCCTGGGTGTCTGGGGGTGCAGGTCTCAGCGGTTGCAGTATTATTGATTGTTTAGATGGACCCTGGGTGTCTGGGGTGCAGGTCTCAGCGGTTGCAGTATTATTGATTGTTTAGATGGACCCTGGGTGTCTGGGGGTGCAGGTCTCAGCGGTTGCAGTATTATTGATTGTTTAGATGGACCCTGGGTGTCTGGGGGTGCAGGTCTCAGCGGTTGCAGTATTATTGATTGTTTAGATGGACCCTGGGTGTCTGGGGGTGCAGGTCTCAGCGGTTGCAGTATTATTGATTGTTTAGATGGACCCTGGGTGTCTGGGGGTGCAGGTCTCAGCGGTTGCAGTATTATTGATTGTTTAGATGGACCCTGGGTGTCTGGGGGTGCAGGTCTCAGCGGTTGCAGTATTATTGATTGTTTAGATGGACCCTGGGTGTCTGGGGGTGCAGGTCTCAGCGGTTGCAGTATTATTGATTGTTTAGATGGACCCTGGGTGTCTGGGGGTGCAGGTCTCAGCGGTTGCAGTATTATTGATTGTTTAGATGGACCCTGGGTGTCTGGGGGTGCAGGTCTCAGCGGTTGCAGTATTATTGATTGTTTAGATGGACCCTGGGTGTCTGGGGTTGCAGGTCTCAGCGGTTGCAGTATTATTGATTGTTTAGATGGACCCTGGGTGTCTGGGGTTGCAGGTCTCAGCGGTTGCAGTATTATTGATTGTTTAGATGGACCCTGGGTGTCTGGGGGTGCAGGTCTCAGCGGTTGCAGTATTATTGATTGTTTAGATGGACCCTGGGTGTCTGGGGTGCAGGTCTCAGTGGTTGCAGTATTATTGATTGTTTAGATGGACCCTGGGTGTCTGGGGGTGCAGGTCTCAGCGGTTGCAGTATTATTGATTGTTTAGATGGACCCTGGGTGTCTGGGGGTGCAGGTCTCAGCGGTTGCAGTATTATTGATTGTTTAGATGGACCCTGGGTGTCTGGGGGTGCAGGTCTCAGCGGTTGCAGTATTATTGATTGTTTAGATGGACCCTGGGTGTCTGGGGTTGCAGGTCTCAGCGGTTGCAGTATTATTGATTGTTTAGATGGACCCTGGGTGTCTGGGGTTGCAGGTCTCAGCGGTTGCAGTATTATTGATTGTTTAGATGGACCCTGGGTGTCTGGGGTGCAGGTCTCAGCGGTTGCAGTATTATTGATTGTTTAGATGGACCCTGGGTGTCTGGGGGTGCAGGTCTCAGTGGTTGCAGTATTATTGATTGTTTAGATGGACCCTGGGTGTCTGGGGGTGCAGGTCTCAGCGGTTGCAGTATTATTGATTGTTTAGATGGACCCTGGGTGTCTGGGGGTGCAGGTCTCAGCGGTTGCAGTATTATTGATTGTTTAGATGGACCCTGGGTGTCTGGGGGTGCAGGTCTCAGCGGTTGCAGTATTATTGATTGTTTAGATGGACCCTGGGTGTCTGGGGGTGCAGGTCTCAGCGGTTGCAGTATTATTGATTGTTTAGATGGACCCTGGGTGTCTGGGGGTGCAGGTCTCAGCGGTTGCAGTATTATTGATTGTTTAGATGGACCCTGGGTGTCTGGGGGTGCAGGTCTCAGCGGTTGCAGTATTATTGATTGTTTAGATGGACCCTGGGTGTCTGGGGTGCAGGTCTCAGCGGTTGCAGTATTATTGATTGTTTAGATGGACCCTGGGTGTCTGGGGGTGCAGGTCTCAGCGGTTGCAGTATTATTGATTGTTTAGATGGACCCTGGGTGTCTGGGGTGCAGGTCTCAGCGGTTGCAGTATTATTGATTGTTTAGATGGACCCTGGGTGTCTGGGGGTGCAGGTCTCAGCGGTTGCAGTATTATTGATTGTTTAGATGGACCCTGGGTGTCTGGGGTGCAGGTCTCAGCGGTTGCAGTATTATTGATTGTTTAGATGGACCCTGGGTGTCTGGGGTTGCAGGTCTCAGCGGTTGCAGTATTATTGATTGTTTAGATGGACCCTGGGTGTCTGGGGTTGCAGGTCTCAGCGGTTGCAGTATTATTGATTGTTTAGATGGACCCTGGGTGTCTGGGGGTGCAGGTCTCAGCGGTTGCATTTATTGATTGTTTAGATGGACCCTGGGTGTCTGGGGTGCAGGTCTCAGTGGTTGCAGTATTATTGATTGTTTAGATGGACCCTGGGTGACTGGGGTGCAGGTCTCAGCGGTTGCAGTATTATTGATTGTTTAGATGGACCCTGGGTGTCTGGGGGTGCAGGTCTCAGCGGTTGCAGTATTATTGATTGTTTAGATGGACCCTGGGTGTCTGGGGGTGCAGGTCTCAGCGGTTGCAGTATTATTGATTGTTTAGATGGACCCTGGGTGTCTGGGGGTGCAGGTCTCAGCGGTTGCAGTATTATTGATTGTTTAGATGGACCCTGGGTGTCTGGGGGTGCAGGTCTCAGCGGTTGCAGTATTATTGATTGTTTAGATGGACCCTGGGTGTCTGGGGGTGCAGGTCTCAGCGGTTGCAGTATTATTGATTGTTTAGATGGACCCTGGGTGTCTGGGGGTGCAGGTCTCAGCGGTTGCAGTATTATTGATTGTTTAGATGGACCCTGGGTGTCTGGGGGTGCAGGTCTCAGCGGTTGCAGTATTATTGATTGTTTAGAAGGACCCTGGGTGTCTGGGGGTGCAGGTCTCAGCGGTTGCAGTATTATTGATTGTTTAGATGGACCCTGGGTGTCTGGGGGTGCAGGTCTCAGCGGTTGCAGTATTATTGATTGTTTAGATGGACCCTGGGTGTCTGGGGGTGCAGGTCTCAGCGGTTGCAGTATTATTGATTGTTTAGATGGACCCTGGGTGTCTGGGGGTGCAGGTCTCAGCGGTTGCAGTATTATTGATTGTTTAGATGGACCCTGGGTGTCTGGGGGTGCAGGTCTCAGCGGTTGCAGTATTATTGATTGTTTAGATGGACCCTGGGTGTCTGGGGGTGCAGGTCTCAGCGGTTGCAGTATTATTGATTGTTTAGATGGACCCTGGGTGTCTGGGGGTGCAGGTCTCAGCGGTTGCAGTATTATTGATTGTTTAGATGGACCCTGGGTGTCTGGGGTTGCAGGTCTCAGCGGTTGCAGTATTATTGATTGTTTAGATGGACCCTGGGTGTCTGGGGTTGCAGGTCTCAGCGGTTGCAGTATTATTGATTGTTTAGATGGACCCTGGGTGTCTGGGGGTGCAGGTCTCAGCGGTTGCAGTATTATTGATTGTTTAGATGGACCCTGGGTGTCTGGGGGTGCAGGTCTCAGTGGTTGCATTTATTGATTGTTTAGATGGACCCTGGGTGTCTGGGGGTGCAGGTCTCAGCGGTTGCAGTATTATTGATTGTTTAGATGGACCCTGGGTGTCTGGGGGTGCAGGTCTCAGCGGTTGCAGTATTATTGATTGTTTAGATGGACCCTGGGTGTCTGGGGTTGCAGGTCTCAGCGGTTGCAGTATTATTGATTGTTTAGATGGACCCTGGGTGTCTGGGGTTGCAGGTCTCAGCGGTTGCAGTATTATTGATTGTTTAGATGGACCCTGGGTGTCTGGGGGTGCAGGTCTCAGCGGTTGCAGTATTATTGATTGTTTAGATGGACCCTGGGTGTCTGGGGGTGCAGGTCTCAGTGGTTGCAGTATTATTGATTGTTTAGATGGACCCTGGGTGACTGGGGTGCAGGTCTCAGCGGTTGCAGTATTATTGATTGTTTAGATGGACCCTGGGTGTCTGGGGTGCAGGTCTCAGCGGTTGCAGTATTATTGATTGTTTAGATGGACCCTGGGTGTCTGGGGGTGCAGGTCTCAGCGGTTGCAGTATTATTGATTGTTTAGATGGACCCTGGGTGTCTGGGGGTGCAGGTCTCAGCGGTTGCAGTATTATTGATTGTTTAGATGGACCCTGGGTGTCTGGGGGTGCAGGTCTCAGCGGTTGCAGTATTATTGATTGTTTAGATGGACCCTGGGTGTCTGGGGGTGCAGGTCTCAGCGGTTGCAGTATTATTGATTGTTTAGATGGACCCTGGGTGTCTGGGGGTGCAGGTCTCAGCGGTTGCAGTATTATTGATTGTTTAGATGGACCCTGGGTGTCTGGGGGTGCAGGTCTCAGCGGTTGCAGTATTATTGATTGTTTAGTTGGACCCTGGGTGTCTGGGGTGCAGGTCTCAGCGGTTGTGGCTTCACCGTTCGAGCTCACAGCTTCCTCTGATGCCACAGGTTCGGGAATGTCCATTGAAAAGTATGTTTGTTTTGAATCATATAAAGTCGAATACTCAGTCAAACATATATCTATGTCCACGGTGTTGTGCTTCCAAGGATGTTTATGTATTTTTTATTTATTTCACCTTTATTTAACCAGGTAGGCTAGTTGAGAACAAGTTCTCATTTGCAACTGCGACCTGGCCAAGATAAAAGCATAGCAGTGTGAACAGACAACACAGAGTTACACATGGAATAAACAATTAACAAGTCAATAACACAGTAGAAAAAAAATGGGCAGTCTATATACAATGTGTGCAAAAGGCATGAGGAGGTAGGCGAATAATACAGTTTTGCAGATTAACACTGAAGTGATAAATGATCAGGTCATGTACAGGTAGAGATATTGGTGTGCAAAAGAGCAGAAAAATAAATAAATAAAAACAGTATAAAAAACAGTATGGGAATGAGGTAGGTGAAAATGGGTGGGCTATTTTCCTATAGACTATGTACAGCTGCAGCGATCGGTTAGCTGCTCGGATAGCTGATGTTTGAAGTTGGTGAGGGAGATTTTTGCAATTCATTCCAGTCACAGGCAGCAGAGTACTGGAACGAAAGGCGGCCAAATGATGTGTTGGCTTTAGGGATGATCAGTGAGATACACCTGCTGGAGCGCGTGCTACGGATGGGTGTTGCCATCGTGACCATTGAACTGAGATAAGGCGGAGCTTTACCTAGCATGGACTTGTAGATGACCTGGAGCCAGTGGGTCTGGCGACGAATATGTAGTGAGGGCCAGCCGACTAGAGCATACAAGTCGCAGTGGTGGGTGGTATAAGGTGCTTCAGTGACAAAATGGATGGCACTGTGATAGACTGCATCCAGTTTGCTGAGTAGAGTGTTGGAAGCCATTTTGTAGATGACATCGCCGAAGTCGAGGATCGGTAGGATAGTCAGTTTAACTAGGGTAAGCTTGGCAGCGTGAGTGAAGGAGGCTTTGTTGCGGAATAGAAAGCCGACTCTTGATTTGATTTTCGATTGGAGATGTTTGATGTGGGTCTGGAAGGAGAGTTTGCAGTCTAGCCAGACACCTAGGTACTTATAGATGTCCACATATTCAAGGTCGTAACCATCCAGGGTGGTGATGCTAGTCGGGCATGCGGGTGCAGGCAGCGATCGGTTGAAAAGCATGCATTTGGTTTTACTCGCATTTAAGAGCAGTTGGAGGCCACGGAAGGAGTGCTGTATGGCATTGAAGCTCGTTTGGAGGTTAGATAGCACAGTGTCCAATGACGGGCCGAAAGTATATAGAATGGTGTCGTCTGCGTAGAGGTGGATCAGGAATCGCCTGCAGCAAGAGCAACATCATTGATATACACAGAGAAAAGAGTCGGCCCGAGAATTGAACCCTGTGGCACCCCCATAGAGACTGCCAGAGGACCGGACAGCATGCCCTCCGATTTGACACACTGAACTCTGTCTGCAAAGTAATTGGTGAACCAGGCAAGGCAGTCATCCGAAAACCGAGGCTGTAGAGTCTGCCGATAAGAATATGGTGATTGACAGAGTCGAAAGCCTTGGCGAGGTCGATGAAGACGGCTGCACAGTACTGTAACACGTTATCAGTTCACGTCTTGGGCAGTGCTCACTCTCACACTCTACAGCTAGCTATGCTGAAGACATTGGTAGCTAGCTAGATAGTAATTCGGTTAAAAACTATGTAATACCATGCTGATCATCGCTGCTCATTATTATCATGGCTTTAAATAATGCTGTCAGTGATGTCCAGTCCAGCGTCTCTCCACTAGACGTCACTGGTTACATCCCAGCACAATGTCGACTGTTTTATAGATTAATGTATCTAATATTTGTTGGAGACCTTTACATTCCTGGTGGAAGACTCCAGTTGACTCTGGATGCTGGAGTCTGTCCAGATGTTTAAAAGAGCTCCAACTGACCAATTTATTGCTTCCATTATTAGCTTTAGAGGTATTTGTTAGTGTAGCTTTACCGTTCGTAGTCAGATTGACCTTCTCTTTTCAAAATGGAGCCAGTGACTCGTGCATGAGTATTAACAACACTCACAGCACTGTGACATCTTTGCGTGAGACCAATCATTGAGTACGGCTATTTGTAACCCCGCCCACCGGCCTACTTGGTTCAAGGTCAGTATCAGATATCAAACGAGGCTGGATATCCCGCTTGGTTCCAGGAATCAAGCGGGCCGCGGGCAAGTGGGAATGAAATAGGGGCCATGATATTCATGGCACGGCACCAGAACAGTCCACAGGGAGAAGGTAACACAGAGTCAGGCCCGTGGTGTTTATTGGAAGCTAATGACAAGTGTTACATTTTTAATGTAATGCCTTTATTTACTGTCCTATTGTGGCTGTGACATTTGGCCAGTTTGTCAGGTAATTACGTGGTTGACAGACGCCCGTAGAAAGGACCAACACTGGCAGAGAGAATAGAGAGTAACTCTGTGCCCCATATGACACCCTAATACATATTTAGTGCACTACTTTTGACCAGGACCTATAGGGAACTGGTCAGGAGTAGTTAACTGCATAGGGAATATGACTAAAATATCACTTAGGAAGCTGGTTGCTTGGTGATTTTGTTTTGTTATGATTTTGGGTTTGATGTAACAGAGACAATTGACAAAAGGTCAATTCCCTCTGTATAGTCTACAGGTGAATTGAATTCAGCTGTATGTATCAATATGGACGGCTTAATGTAGACTCACAGGTAATGTGATTGGGAGTACGGGATTAATGAGTTAATGTTTTGGAATGAGTTTGTGTTACTGGAAACATACAATAAGCTTTGGGCTTTTCATAATTGAACCAATGTACAGTATCTTTAAACTGTTTCATCATGCAGGACGATTGCTCTTTATAATTGGTGCCTACTGGCACTCTGCTACTTTCATGAATGTTCTTGGTATAGGGTAGTCTGTCCTTCAGTATAGGATCTAAAGGTAACATTGACTATGATTTAATACTCTAATATCCCACTTCAAATCACAAACTTCTCCTTCAAAAGATTACGTTACTAAAGAACTGATAAAGATTTAATTTTGGTCCTTTTTGACAGTTTACCTTCAAGTGTATGATCTTATCTTATTGCCAAGGGAATGTAAGGTTTTCATTGGATAATAATCTTGACAACCCAGAGCAAAATTCTGCCAGCTACCCAATTAGGTTCTGGGGGGAGAGATATGAAATCTGAAAGATGTGCACACCTGCAAAATCGTAATTGGTCCAGATAATCAGGGATGACCCGGGGACATATTGACGTGACCTTCTAGGAGAGCTCCTTTCTGGATCCCTTCCATGTAGACACTATGGATCAGTGGGTTAGAGCATGCTGCTGGCAACATCAGGGTTGTGGGTTCAACTGCCACATACTATATATGGTACTAAATATGGTACTATATATGTATCAATGTTCATAGTTCTGTTCGTCACTGTGGATAAACTTGTCTGCTAAATGACTGTGGTAAAAGTCTGAAGCCACACAAGGACATTTACCCATGCAGTCGCCCTCTTCTTGCTCTGAGAATACCCTGGCAGGCCCAATCAACGGCCAATGTTCCCTCAGGCACAATAAACATTCAATGTTCCTCGGTCTTGGTTCTCAAGAAGAAAACTCAAATAGAATGGAACTAAACAAGTTCCATGATGATGTCGTCCCAGCTATTTATACAGTGGTTCCCTAATTAGAAAGTCTGTCTGAATGAAATGAAATCCAATCAGTAGCTGAGGGCTAATGCTTTGACTTCTCTACACGCCAGAATGATTCTTCCCTGGTTGGCATTAGACCATTAGACCAAACAGCTGTATTGCCATTAACCTTAGAGAAGATATTTTGGGGCTGTTGTTCTCATTTTGGTTAGTTTTTCATAATGTGCTGTTCTTGGTCAAGTTGTTCTCTACATTCAAGTAGTCTCTCTTGTTCCTCTTGTTTAGATATGAGAGCATGCTGCTTCCGCATACTGATGATGTTCTGTGGCTGTCAGTGTTAGTAGGTCTGTTTTGATGGCTTTCAACATAGTTGCAGAAAGTTGCAGGGAGAAAGGAACCACAATGAAGACATCAGACCACACATGCTTTTAAAAATGGAATGATGCTTTGGGGGCGGGTCTAATGATATTTAACTTGAACTTGACACTTGTCTGGTCAAACAGCGAGCAATTACAATTGTAAAGGAAAGGGCCAATGCCAGCCAGAGAGACAGCCAATGCCAGCCAGCCAATGCCACCCAGCCAATGCCAGCCATCCAGCCAGACAGCCAATGCCAGCCATCCAGCCAGACAGCCAATGCCAGCCAGCCAATGCCAGCCAGAGAGACAGCCAATGCCAGCCAGCCAATGCCACCCAGCCAATGCCAGCCAGAGAGAGAGCCAATGCCAGCCAGCCAATGCCACCCAGCCAATGCCAGCCATCCAGCCAGACAGCCAATGCCAGCCATCCAGCCAGCCAGCCAGCCAATGCCAGCCAGCCAATGCCAGCCATCCAGCCAGACAGCCAATGCCACCCAGCCAATGCCAGCCATCCAGCCAGACAGCCAATGCCACCCAGCCAATGCCAGCCAGAGATACAGCCAATGCCAGCCAGCCAATGCCACCCAGCCAATGCCAGCCATCCAGCCAGACAGCCAATGCCAGCCATCCAGCCAGCCAGCCAATGCCAGCCAGCCAATGCCAGCCATCCAGCCAGACAGCCAATGCCACCCAGCCAATTCCAGCCAACCAGCCAGACAGCCAATGCCACCCAGCCAATGCCAGCCATCCAGCCAGACAGCCAATGCCAGCCATCCAGCCAGACAGCCAATGCCAGCCAGCCAGCCAGGTACAGTTGGTGGACATTTTTAAGAGAATAACACAGTCCTTCACCAGCTCTCCACGATGCTTCATCATGAAGTCATTATCTGGAGAGGGTGCCAACACAATTAATGGGAGGGTGAGGACAGTGCAGTCCTGGTTTGTATTCGAGTGGTGCTGGGCCAGACGAGGAAGTGGGGAGATCAGAGGCTGATTAAATCAATCGTTGTCTCTCGTCTAGCTCCACCATCGCACATTTTAATTTTGCACAATAGAGCGCAGGCTTAAAGAACCTCTAAGAGTCTCTCCACACTATACACTCCTCCTCTTCTCCACTTTCATGAAGCAGCCCAGCTTTGCTGTGTGTGGCATTGTGTACTAAGCTGAATATGAGATAAAAAAATCTGCGGTCCTCGAGCACTCAAAACAGTAAAGATTTTTTTTAAAGCAAAGAACACCTGATTCTACTTATTAACTAATCATCAAGCCCTTAACAAGTTGAATCAGGTGTTTTCTATCCGGGGCTACAACAAAAATGTGTGCTGTCGGGGTACTCGAAGACCGGAGTTGGGAAACTATTATTTAGAAGTAGGGAAATAGAATTATGCCAAGCCATTTTTGGGATGGAGTCACCAACTGATATTGTTTTGTAGTCCCTTTTCTTCACTACCAGATCTTTCTGTATCATTATAGTCTTGTTGGCTGGGACACAGTTTACTTTATTCTCTTTCTGTATCATAGTCTTGTTGGCTGGGACACAGTTTACTTTATTCTCTTTCTGTATCATAGTCTTGTTGGCTGGGACACAGTGTACTTTATTCTCTTTCTGTATCATTATAGTTTTGTTGGCTGGGACACAGTTTACTTTATTCTCTTTCTGTATCATAGTCTTGTTGGCTGGGACACAGTGTACTTTATTCTCTTTCTGTATCATTATAGTTTTGTTGGCTGGGACACAGTGTACTTTATTCTCTTTCTGTATCATTATAGTCTTGTTGGCTGGGACACAGTGTACTTTATTCTCTTTCTGTATCATTATAGTTTTGTTGGCTGGGACACAGTGTACTTTATTCTCTTTCTGTATCATTATAGTCTTGTTGGCTGGGACACAGTGTACTTTATTCTCTTTCTGTATCATTATAGTCTTGTTGGCTGGGACACAGTGTACTTTATTCTCTTTCTGTATCATTATAGTCTTGTTGGCTGGGACACAGTGTACTTTATTCTCTTTCTGTATCATTATAGTCTTGTTGGCTGGGACACAGTGTACTTTATTCTCTTTCTGTATCATTATAGTCTTGTTGGCTGGGACACAGTGTACTTTATTCTCTTTCTGTATCATTATAGTCTTGTTGGCTGGGTCACAGTGTAGCATAAGATGACTAAAGAGCACTAGAGGTGGAGATTCTGTGTTGGTGCCCTTGGGGCCAGCTGGCAAGATGAGGACGCGTGAGGGAGTGTGAGTTTCGTTCCATAGCATTTGCTCCCCCAGGACATGTCTGTCACTTCACAAACTGTCACTTCTGGTAGGGATTAGACACATAGGCTTAGCTGGCTTTCACTATCTGTAAACTGTCTGTGACCCAGACAGCCTTTTGAAATTCTGTCCCTGCCAGTCACCAAACGTCAATGGTATAAGATGCAGTGTCAAATCAATGGCAAAGACAATGGCAGAGCGGCAGGAGCAACAGTCTGAATAGAACATCATGACATTTTCCATTAATCGTCTAATCGAGGCATAGTGTTATGACATAAGAACTCTCTGGATGTACAAGTCATATCAGGAATATTTCAGGGGTAGCAATGTATTGTAAATGAATGTGATTTCATTTGAAAGTCTCTCACAATATGTATCATTAGACTAAATGTGATACAGAAAAAGAACAGCAAAACATTAAATAAAAAAACAAATTCCACTCCTGTCTGTTGCCGTAAAGGTATATCACTTCCCTTCCCTCTCCTCCCTCCATCAATCCCCCTCCCTCCATCAATCCCCCTCCCTCCCTCCATCAATCCCCCTCCCTCCATCAATCCCCCTACCTCCATCAATCCCCTCCCTCCATCAATCCCCCTCCCTCCATCAATCCCCCTCCCTCCATCAATCCCCCTCCCTCCATCAATCCCCCTCCCTCCATCAATCCCCCTCCCTCCATCAATCCCCCTCCCTCCATCAATCCCCCTCCATCAACCCCCTCCCTCCATCAACCCCCTCCCTCCATCAACCCCCTCCCTCCATCAACCCCCTCCCTCCATCAATCCCCCTCCCTCCATCAACCCCCTCCCTCCATCAATCACCCTCCCTCCATCAATCCCCCTCCCTCCATCAATCCCCCTCCCTCCATCAATCCCCATCCCTCCATCAATCCCCCATCCCTCCATCAATCCCCCTCCCTCCATCAATCCCCCTCCCTCCATCAATCCCCCCTCCCTCCATCAATCACCCCTCCCTCCATCAATCCCCCCTCCCTCCATCAATCACCCCTCCCTCCATCAATCACCCCTCCCTCCATCAATCACCCCTCCCCATCCCTGCCCACAAACAATAAAACATCCCCACATCACCCTCCGTCTCCACTGACAACAACACAACAGAATGCTTTTCTTAGCTGCTCCCATCATCAGCTCAATTTCCTGTGCCTGGTCATAGATCAAACCCAACTATCATTAAACGTTTAACTGTGACAGTGGTGCCTATCAGAGGAACAAAGCTAATAACGCTAACTCTAATGAATAGCTAGCAACAAAGCTAACTCTAATGCATAGCTAGCAACAAAGCTGACAGTAATGAATGGCTAGCTGGACATGATTCATGAGGTCATGGAAGCTGGAGATAAGAGCATCAGCCAGAGCCGGGAAGGGAGGGGAACTGCAGCGGCCAAAACCAAAATGTGCTAGCTAACTGGCGCCGTGAAAATGTCAGAGGCTACATGGTCCGACCTCCAGGTGGACTGTTTGCTCAGATGCTCCACCATCCACTGTGATGAATGTTTTTTTTTCTTCTTCAATATTCCACTGTTGATACAGTCCCAAAATGTTCTGCATGTCAGCAGGCAAGTGTTCAAGGTATTGGACTTTCAAGAAGCAACGTGTCACTTGCCACATCATCATCAAAACTTGACTGCTGACACACATTTTTTTGACTCTATCAACACTGGACTAATTCACAAAAAAATGTTTTTGAGTGAATTTTCACTTTAAAGTATTGCCTCCATAATAGTGTCCATGTCTGAGTAGGATACAGCACCGTCATGTATAAACCACTCTATGCTCCCACTGGCACAACACATGTTATACCGTTATCCAGAGTGACTTACAGGAGCAATTAGAATGAAGTCCTGTGAGACGCCTAAGACAGCACTACAGGGAGACAGGACAGAAAGCTGATCGTCCTCGCAGTGGCAGACCACGTGTAACAACACCTGCACGAGATCGGTACATCCAAACATCACACCTGCGGGACAGGTACAGGATGGCAGCAACAACTGCCCAAGTTACACCAGGAACACACAATCCCTCCATCAGTGCTCAGACTGTCCGCAATAGGCTGGGAGAGGCTGGACTGTGGGCTTGTTGTAAGGCAAGTCCACCCCAGACATCAATGGCAACAACGTTGCCTATAGGTACAAACCCACCGTTGCTGAACCAGACAGGACTGGCAAAAGTGCTCTTCACTGACGAGTCACAGTTTTGTCTCTCCAGGGGTGATGGTTGGATTGCATTTATTGCCGAAGGAATGAGCGTTACACCGAGGCCTGCACTCTGGAGGTGGTATGTCACAACAGCATCGGACTGAGTTTGTTGTCATTGCAGGTAATCTCAACGCTGTGCGTTACAGGAAGACATCCTCCTCCCTCATGTGGTACCCTTCCTGCAGGCTCATCCTGACATGACCCTCCAGCATGACAGTGCCACCAGCCATACTGCTCGTTCTGTGTGTGATTTCCTGCAAGACAGGAATGTCAGTGTTCTGCCATTGCCAGCGAAGAGCCCGGATCTCAATCCCATTGTGCACGTCTGGGACCTGTTGGATCTGAGGGTGAGGGCTAGGGCCATTCCCCCCAGAAATGTCCAGGAACTTGCAGGTGCCTTGGTGGAAGAGAGGGGTAACATCTCACAGCAAGAACTGACAAATCTGGTGCAGTCCATGAGGAGGAGATGCATTGCAGTACTTAATGCAGCTGGTGGCCACACCAGATACTGACTTTTACTTTTGATTTTGACCCCTCCCTTTTATTCAAAGACATATTATTCCATTTCTGTTAGTCACATGTCTGTGGAACTTGTTCAGTTTATGTCTCAGTTGTTGAATCTTGTTATGTTCATACAAATATTTACACATGTTAAGTTTGCTGAAAATAAACTCAGTTGACGGTGAGAGGACGTTTCTTTTATTGCTGAGTTTATTTGCTATAAGTTCTTTACATTTACATTTTGGTCATTTATCAGACAATCTTTTCCAGGGCAATGAGTAGGCTACACACAATTGCAATTATGCACATACTGCACACATACAAGCATGCTAGTCAGCTCTTGGACCTGCCTCGCGTGTGATGAGGGCAAAGTCCATTGTTTTCTCTGGGCTACTGCACTGTACAGAAATGATATAGCCACCAAAGACTTGGTTTGAATCTCAGTAATTATACTCCCACACAATCATCAAGTTTGCGGACGACACAACAGTGGTAGGCTTGATTACCAACAACGACGAGACGGCCTACAGGGAGGAGGTGAGGGCCCTCGGAGTGTGGTGTCAGGAAAATAACCTCACACTCAACGTCAACAAAACTAAGGAGATGATTGGGGACTTCAGGAAACAGCAGATGGAACTCCCCCCTATCCACATCGATGGAACAGTAGTGGAGAGGGTAGCAAGTTTTAAGTTCCTCGGCATACACATCACAGACAAACTGAATTGGTCCACTCACACAGACAGCGTAGTGAAGAAGGCGCAGCAGTGCCTCTTCAACCTCAGGAGGCTGAAGAAATTTGGCTTGTCACCAAAAGCACTCACAAACTTCTACAGATGCACAATCGAGAGCATCCTGGCGGGCTGTATCACCGCCTGGTACGGCAACTGCTCCGCCCTCAACCGTAAGGCTCTCCAGAGGGTAATGAGGTCTGCACAACGCATCACCGGGGCAAACTACCTGCCCTCCAGGACACCTACACCACCCGATGTTACAGGAAGGCCATAAAGATCATCAAGGACATCAACCACCCGAGCCACTGCCTGTTCACCCCGCTATCATCCAGAAGGCGAGGTCAGTACAGGTGCATCAAAGCTGGGACCGAGAGACTGAAAAACAGCTTCTATCCCAAGGCCATCAGACTGTTAAACAGCCACCACTAACATTGAGTGGCTGCTGCCAACACACTGACATTGACACTGACCCAACTCCAGCCACTTTAATAATGGGAATTGATGGGAAATGATGTAAATATATCACTAGCCACTTTAAACAATGCTACCTTATATAATGTTACTACCCTACATTATTCATCTCATATGCATACGTATACACTGTACTCTATATCATCGACTGCATCCTTATGTAATAATGTATCACTAGCCACTTTAACTATGCCACTTTGTTTACTTTGTCTACATACTCATCTCATATGTATATACTGTACTCGATACCATCTACTGTATGCTGCCCTGTACCATCACTCATTCATATATCCTTATGTACATATTATTTATCCCCTTACACTGTATATAAGACAGTAGTTTTGGAATTGTTAGTTAGATTACTTGTTGGTTATTACTGCATTGTTGGAACTAGAAGCACAAGCATTTCGCTACACTCGCATTAACATCTGCTAACCATGTGTATGTGACAAATGCAATTTGATTTGATTTAATTTGATTTGATCGGCGAGGGCAAAAAAGGTGTGTGTGTGTGTGTGTGTGTGTGTGTGTGTGTGTGTGTGTGTGTGTGTGTGTGTGTGTGTGTGTGTGTGTGTGTGTGTGTGTGTGTGTGTGTGTGTGTGTGTGTGTGTGTGTGTGTGTGTGTGTGTGTGTGTGTCCGTGTCCGTGTCCGTGTCCGTAACTGTATGTTTACATGAGTCGTTAAGTATACAATAAGCTCTTGACTGACCCACATACTCTCACTGGATGGATGATCAGTAAAACACGATAAGGGGACAGGAAGTTAAAAAAAGCATCAACTATTAATTTAATCCCTTCACAGCCCTGCTGGTGCATAGAGGAGTATGTTGTGTTCCAAAGGCTAATCTGTATGCAAGACCTGTTAATTCCAGAGCCCCATTTTCACATTGACCTAACATATGGTTTTCGTGATCTGATCTAAGACTATCAGTGTTGGTGGAATTTACACAAGTTTTTTTACACACTGTGTATTTATTATTACTTGTGTTATTATGTGTTACTTTTCCATTATTTGACTTGTTTCTTTCTCTCTGCATTGTTGGGAAGGGCCCGTAAACAGTGGTGTGTGTTTATGGATGCCAGGGGAAGCCAGGCTTGCCCCAAAAATGGACCTTTATAATTTATCTTTTGTCTCTTTGTATTTCAGAAGAATCCTTCAATTTGCAAGAGCCTGAAAGTGTTTCACCGGAAAAAGCATCCAAGGGAACGAAACAGTCCCCCTCCGTCGCAGTATTTGTAGCGTATCTATCTGATGCTGTCTGGTAAGAAAGAGTATGATATTGTTGCCGCCCGTAGCATGAATGCAAGGGAAGCCAGAGAGCATTTGGCCTCGTGCCGCAATTTTTATATAATAGCCAATCAGCGTTGAGCTAAACTGAGCAAGCCCAGTTGTGAATGGTCCTGGAACACCACAATAAAGTGTCAAGGGAAGCCAGTTTGGATTTGGCTTTAGAGCAATCACATCACAAGCCGAATCTGAATCTCGTTGTTTTGATGTCCTCCGGTGGCTAGGTAGCTAGCTAAAATCATCCCTTTCCTAAATTTGCCATGGATGGAGAATTTGAACTTGTGGTTTTACTTAATTCTCTGTACTGGCCAATGATTATTACGGAAATTCTGATCCAACCATAAGTTCATATATTATGCCACTGGCCTAAGAGGATGGAAGTTCAACATGTAACTAGATGTAGTGGGCTAATGTTAACTAGCTTGGCTGGTGTATCATTGCCCATAAAAGGAAGTTAGGCTAGCATGCAAGTATTTTAGCCAGGTAGCCTAGGATAACAAAACTAAAAGTGTGTACTGTATGACAGAGTTATAGACCGTTTAGGCAACATGAAAGAGAGGAGGATGGCATTGGCGTTTCTCTACAAGTAGGGTGAGTCAACATGTTTTTTTGACTTGCACGCACACACACACACACACAAACACACAGAAATCAGTACCATGGACAGCCACATCAAATTTAGCTCATGTAGATTGGACTAAGTTGTTTTTGGTTTCTTTTAGTTCTAATTGTATTAGACTAAGCAGAGTTGATTAGATGATGTTGCAATGTTGAAGTGTAAATGGTGCTGGAATAATGGCGACAGTTCCTGTATTCTTTGAGACGGGCGGTAACTCTCTGTGAGTGTGTCGGAAAATTTTAACTTCCTTGACCATGCTAGGTTATGTAACTGTTTGATACATGCAATGTGTCTTGTGGAATTCTCCAGACAGAGGTTGCTCTCCAATTTTGGGATAAAACAAAAGTGTGGTTGAATGTTCTTTCTGCCACTGTGTCTTCTTATTGTCTCAGCCTTAGGACAATATATCACAGTGGCAAGGCATATGAACTAACAGGTTACAGAGAAAACAACACAATTACCACAACACATACTGTACTGTAGCTTGTAATATGGCTTTCGCTGTGGATTGGCTTCCCCTGTGATCTTAGCCACACGCCGCTACTGCCCGTAGCTAAGCATTTCACTGGTAGTCGACAGCAGTTGTTTACGCAGCATGGGACAAATAAAAATTTGATTTGACATGTTATTCAAATTAGGGCCAGGACGATACCAGTATCATGATACTCGTTAGTATCATGGCAAGGAAACAAAACACAAAGCGGATTTGACCTCTTTAGGAGAACAGCCCTAATGTTGGAAACAAACATCATTATGTTGTCATCCAGAGTCACATGTTTTTATATTCCTATAGCGCACAATATTCTACATATGTTGGGTTTATAAAGAACCAAAGAGTTTGGACTGTTTCCTGTTTGAATTTCTGGCATTGAAGAAATATTACCATAGTGGTATTGTCACAGCCTAATTAATATATGTTTCTTTATCAGTCCACTGTGTCCGCTACTGTTACCACATACCATAGTCCCTCCCTGTACGCACATTATTTGACAGATATTCTTTCAAAATAATATGTATTTATTTATTTGTAGATAATTATTGATGCCATAAGTCAATGGTGCCATCTGTCAATGATTTTACAGGGAGGTATAATTGATGATTTCAATGATTTGACCATCCAGATCAGTTTAACCTTGTAATATACAGTATACAGATACAATGCATGCCTGACTACCACTGGAGGTGGTCAGGAGAATCTGATCACAATCAGATCACAATGCGTCTATAAATCATCTACACCGATTTAAAATGTGGGCACAATCTGAATGTGAACAAGATCAGGACAAAGGACGCATGTTAGCACCAGGTATAAACGGTTCTAAAATGCTAACCCAAAGGTGAACTAGTTCATCACGCTATGTGGCTGTAGATTCACACCTCAGCCAGGCTATTCTCTGCATTCCAACATGTTCCACATAGACAAACAACTGTTCCACTGTGAGCCCACACCTCAGATGGCTTTGTAAATACCCATCATGTGAATTGCAGGGAGATCATAGGTTGGGAATTTTGTGTGAACATGTAATTACTTTGTATTTTCTTCAAACATGAAATGTGTTTTATGTGAATGATGGCAAATGCACACTGATAAACACTGTTATGGAGGACTACTTACTGGCATAGAAAGGACACAACTGTTGTAGACAGGACACAACTGTTGTAGACAGGACACAACTGTTGTAGACAGGACTCAACTGTTGTAGACAGGACTCAACTGTTGTAGAAAGGACACACAGTTGACAGCATCCATTGACATCTCTACAGGTTGTCATGGCTCTTGGACACAGCGGGGAAGATGGTAAGAAATAAGGGAGTGTTTCTAAGCTCTGTCTCTGACTGGTGTTGACGTCCCTGAAACAGACTGAGTGAGAGAGAGAGACTGGCTGGCGCTCATGAATGAAACAGGATGCTGCTAGATAGGAGAGGAGCGAGCTGATTTTGATACAAGGTTGATCACATCCGAAATCGATTTCAGGAGGAAACTAGAGGCCCACAAGTAGAGTGACCTTGGATGGAGAGAGTACATAAGAAGAAGAGTAAGAGAGAAGGAGAGCCAGGAGCAGGAGCAAAAACAAAACTAAGAACAAGAAGAAAATGTTGGAGTAACTGTCAAGGTCAAGAGACAGACCAGCAGACAAAAGTGGCACCATACGTTTCTCTGGTTGAGGAGACATCATGTAACCAGATTCCAACTGGTCAGTCGAAGTAAAGACATTTTCCATGACAAGATCAAGACGTCATGGGAAAGATGTGACACTAGCTCTGACCATGATCCACCAAGAGGATGGTAATATATTTACACTAGCTCTGACCATGATCCATAGAGAGAATGGTAGTATATTTACACTAGCTCTGACCATGATTCACAGAGAGGATGGTAATATATTTACACTAGCTCTGACCATGATCCACCTAGAGGATGGTAATATATTTACACTAGCTCTGACCATGATCCACCTAGAGGATGGTAATATATTTACACTGGCTCTGACCATGATTCACAGAGAGGATGGTAATATATTTACACTAGCTCTGACCATGATCCACAGAGAGGATGGTAATATATTTACACTAGCTCTGACCATGATCCACCTAGAGGATGGTAATATATTTACACTGGCTCTGACCATGATCCACCTAGAGGATGGTAATATATTTGACACTAGCTCTGACCATGATCCACCTAGAGGATGGTAATATATTTACACTAGCTCTGACCAT